>NW_027365017.1:0-148982 GCF_046119375.1 Phyllobates terribilis | reverse complement strand
TTTTTTAGTAAGTTTTAGTGCATGATGAGGTGGTGTTTACCTATAGGATCCACCATCTCTTGGACTGGGCACCATTGATGGTATTTATTGGGCCCCACGTTCTTAAGTAAATCTCAATATTGCTTCAAAAAGGTAGCTATGCATATACAGTTTACAGACAGAATGTTAACATATTAAGCAAGAGTGTGACAACTTATCAGTGCTAAATGTGCCATAAAAAAACCCAGCATGTAAAATTCTTAGCTTTGACAAGTGACAACATATCTGGCAAAATGCATTGTAAACCAAATGTAATTTTTAGCTGCAGTAAATTTTAGACAATCAAAATGATGTTAAAATGTGTGCGTTTCTTACAGTCTAGAGGCTGCTTATTCTGATGGAGGAAAACACTGACAGCATCCTTCATGATCACTGAAAGAACTGTTCTCCTTTCTCCTGCCCTACACTGATCTATCTGATCGGTGCAGTGCAGGGGAGAAAGTCACCAGGACTTACACGGATGTTGCGCATCCTGTGTAGCTGAAAAAACTTCTGCAAGACTAGCCCTTGGACCTCTTTATGAAAAGAAGAACGACACTCCTGATATGTGAGGTGGCATGGATAGGGTCCCAATCAAACAAAGTTGTTGATTAGCCATTGAACCTTTCAGGTCATGTGATCAGTCACATTCCTGGAAGGAATTTCAAGATGTGGTAATGTATACGATGGATGAGTGTACATATATATATATATAAGTGTTTGTGTGTGTGGAGCTGCATGAGTATATAAGAGAGCTGTTGGTGTATGTAAGAAAGCTGTGTACAAGTATGTAGCAAAACAGTGCGTGTATGTAACAGAGGTGTGAGTGCATACTTCAAAGCTGTAGAAAAGCTATATGTGTTAGAACTGTGTTTGTGTATGGAGGAGAGTTGTGTGTGTATTTCGGAAAATTGCGTGTGTGATAGTAGTAGAGTTGTGTGTATGCAGGAGAGATGTGTGTATGTAGGAAAGAGGGTGGAAACTTATCAATGCTATAGGACCTATGCAAGAACCTAACATGATCAAATTTGACTCATGACAATACAGCTTTAAAAAATGCATTGGCAGCAATTGTACCGATCATCTACTTTCAATGAATTATCAGCAAATTGGTGAAAGTACACCTATTAAAAAAAAAATAACAGCCTCCTCCATATCCCCTCTAGCTGTCCTGTCCATCACCAAGATAGGTGCGTTTTCTGCCATTTTAGGTAGAAGTAATGTTCAACCAATTTGCTTCTAATTTAGACAAAGTAGTAGGAAAGTTTATCAAACAAACTCTACATATGAGCTCTATCTATTTTACAATACGTGTAATATGTATTCACAAAATGTCCATTTTCTATATGTGTGAACTTCACATCTTTTTTTTTTTTAGTAAGTTTTAGTGCATGATGAGGTGGTGTTTACCTATAGGATCCACCATCTCTTGGACTGGGCACCATTGATGGTATTTATTGGGCCCCACGTTCTTAAGTAAATCTCAATATTGCTTCAAAAAGGTAGCTATGCATATACAGTTTACAGACAGAATGTTAACATATTAAGCAAGAGTGTGACAACTTATCAGTGCTAAATGTGCCATAAAAAAACCCAGCATGTAAAATTCTTAGCTTTGACAAGTGACAACATATCTGGCAAAATGCATTGTAAACCAAATGTAATTTTTAGCTGCAGTAAATTTTAGACAATCAAAATGATGTTAAAATGTGTGCGTTTCTTACAGTCTAGAGGCTGCTTATTCTGATGGAGGAAAACACTGACAGCATCCTTCATGATCACTGAAAGAACTGTTCTCCTTTCTCCTGCCCTACACTGATCTATCTGATCGGTGCAGTGCAGGGGAGAAAGTCACCAGGACTTACACGGATGTTGCGCATCCTGTGTAGCTGAAAAAACTTCTGCAAGACTAGCCCTTGGACCTCTTTATGAAAAGAAGAACGACACTCCTGATATGTGAGGTGGCATGGATAGGGTCCCAATCAAACAAAGTTGTTGATTAGCCATTGAACCTTTCAGGTCATGTGATCAGTCACATTCCTGGAAGGAATTTCAAGATGTGGTAATGTATACGATGGATGAGTGTACATATATATATATATATATATATATATATATATATATAAGTGTTTGTGTGTGTGGAGCTGCATGAGTATATAAGAGAGCTGTTGGTGTATGTAAGAAAGCTGTGTACAAGTATGTAGCAAAACAGTGCGTGTATGTAACAGAGGTGTGAGTGCATACTTCAAAGCTGTAGAAAAGCTATATGTGTTAGAACTGTGTTTGTGTATGGAGGAGAGTTGTGTGTGTATTTCGGAAAATTGCGTGTGTGATAGTAGTAGAGTTGTGTGTATGCAGGAGAGATGTGTGTATGTAGGAAAGAGGGTGGAAACTTATCAATGCTATAGGACCTATGCAAGAACCTAACATGATCAAATTTGACTCATGACAATACAGCTTTAAAAAATGCATTGGCAGCAATTGTACCGATCATCTACTTTCAATGAATTATCAGCAAATTGGTGAAAGTACACCTATTAAAAAAAAAATAACAGCCTCCTCCATATCCCCTCTAGCTGTCCTGTCCATCACCAAGATAGGTGCGTTTTCTGCCATTTTAGGTAGAAGTAATGTTCAACCAATTTGCTTCTAATTTAGACAAAGTAGTAGGAAAGTTTATCAAACAAACTCTACATATGAGCTCTATCTATTTTACAATACGTGTAATATGTATTCACAAAATGTCCATTTTCTATATGTGTGAACTTCACATCTTTTTTTTTTTTAGTAAGTTTTAGTGCATGATGAGGTGGTGTTTACCTATAGGATCCACCATCTCTTGGACTGGGCACCATTGATGGTATTTATTGGGCCCCACGTTCTTAAGTAAATCTCAATATTGCTTCAAAAAGGTAGCTATGCATATACAGTTTACAGACAGAATGTTAACATATTAAGCAAGAGTGTGACAACTTATCAGTGTGCTATATGTGTGCATAAAAAAACCCAGCATGTAAAATTCTTAGCTTTGACAAGTGACAACATATCTGGCAAAATGCATTGTAAACCAAATGTAATTTTTAGCTGCAGTAAATTTTAGACAATCAAAATGATGTTAAAATGTGTGCGTTTCTTACAGTCTAGAGGCTGCTTATTCTGATGGAGGAAAACACTGACAGCATCCTTCATGATCACTGAAAGAACTGTTCTCCTTTCTCCTGCCCTACACTGATCTATCTGATCGGTGCAGTGCAGGGGAGAAAGTCACCAGGACTTACACGGATGTTGCGCATCCTGTGTAGCTGAAAAAACTTCTGCAAGACTAGCCCTTGGACCTCTTTATGAAAAGAAGAACGACACTCCTGATATGTGAGGTGGCATGGATAGGGTCCCAATCAAACAAAGTTGTTGATTAGCCATTGAACCTTTCAGGTCATGTGATCAGTCACATTCCTGGAAGGAATTTCAAGATGTGGTAATGTATACGATGGATGAGTGTACATATATATATATATAAGTGTTTGTGTGTGTGGAGCTGCATGAGTATATAAGAGAGCTGTTGGTGTATGTAAGAAAGCTGTGTACAAGTATGTAGCAAAACAGTGCGTGTATGTAACAGAGGTGTGAGTGCATACTTCAAAGCTGTAGAAAAGCTATATGTGTTAGAACTGTGTTTGTGTATGGAGGAGAGTTGTGTGTGTATTTCGGAAAATTGCGTGTGTGATAGTAGTAGAGTTGTGTGTATGCAGGAGAGATGTGTGTATGTAGGAAAGAGGGTGGAAACTTATCAATGCTATAGGACCTATGCAAGAACCTAACATGATCAAATTTGACTCATGACAATACAGCTTTAAAAAATGCATTGGCAGCAATTGTACCGATCATCTACTTTCAATGAATTATCAGCAAATTGGTGAAAGTACACCTATTAAAAAAAAAATAACAGCCTCCTCCATATCCCCTCTAGCTGTCCTGTCCATCACCAAGATAGGTGCGTTTTCTGCCATTTTAGGTAGAAGTAATGTTCAACCAATTTGCTTCTAATTTAGACAAAGTAGTAGGAAAGTTTATCAAACAAACTCTACATATGAGCTCTATCTATTTTACAATACGTGTAATATGTATTCACAAAATGTCCATTTTCTATATGTGTGAACTTCACATCTTTTTTTTTTTAGTAAGTTTTAGTGCATGATGAGGTGGTGTTTACCTATAGGATCCACCATCTCTTGGACTGGGCACCATTGATGGTATTTATTGGGCCCCACGTTCTTAAGTAAATCTCAATATTGCTTCAAAAAGGTAGCTATGCATATACAGTTTACAGACAGAATGTTAACATATTAAGCAAGAGTGTGACAACTTATCAGTGCTAAATGTGCCATAAAAAAACCCAGCATGTAAAATTCTTAGCTTTGACAAGTGACAACATATCTGGCAAAATGCATTGTAAACCAAATGTAATTTTTAGCTGCAGTAAATTTTAGACAATCAAAATGATGTTAAAATGTGTGCGTTTCTTACAGTCTAGAGGCTGCTTATTCTGATGGAGGAAAACACTGACAGCATCCTTCATGATCACTGAAAGAACTGTTCTCCTTTCTCCTGCCCTACACTGATCTATCTGATCGGTGCAGTGCAGGGGAGAAAGTCACCAGGACTTACACGGATGTTGCGCATCCTGTGTAGCTGAAAAAACTTCTGCAAGACTAGCCCTTGGACCTCTTTATGAAAAGAAGAACGACACTCCTGATATGTGAGGTGGCATGGATAGGGTCCCAATCAAACAAAGTTGTTGATTAGCCATTGAACCTTTCAGGTCATGTGATCAGTCACATTCCTGGAAGGAATTTCAAGATGTGGTAATGTATACGATGGATGAGTGTACATATATATATATATATATATATATATATATATAAGTGTTTGTGTGTGTGGAGCTGCATGAGTATATAAGAGAGCTGTTGGTGTATGTAAGAAAGCTGTGTACAAGTATGTAGCAAAACAGTGCGTGTATGTAACAGAGGTGTGAGTGCATACTTCAAAGCTGTAGAAAAGCTATATGTGTTAGAACTGTGTTTGTGTATGGAGGAGAGTTGTGTGTGTATTTCGGAAAATTGCGTGTGTGATAGTAGTAGAGTTGTGTGTATGCAGGAGAGATGTGTGTATGTAGGAAAGAGGGTGGAAACTTATCAATGCTATAGGACCTATGCAAGAACCTAACATGATCAAATTTGACTCATGACAATACAGCTTTAAAAAATGCATTGGCAGCAATTGTACCGATCATCTACTTTCAATGAATTATCAGCAAATTGGTGAAAGTACACCTATTAAAAAAAAAATAACAGCCTCCTCCATATCCCCTCTAGCTGTCCTGTCCATCACCAAGATAGGTGCGTTTTCTGCCATTTTAGGTAGAAGTAATGTTCAACCAATTTGCTTCTAATTTAGACAAAGTAGTAGGAAAGTTTATCAAACAAACTCTACATATGAGCTCTATCTATTTTACAATACGTGTAATATGTATTCACAAAATGTCCATTTTCTATATGTGTGAACTTCACATCTTTTTTTTTTTTAGTAAGTTTTAGTGCATGATGAGGTGGTGTTTACCTATAGGATCCACCATCTCTTGGACTGGGCACCATTGATGGTATTTATTGGGCCCCACGTTCTTAAGTAAATCTCAATATTGCTTCAAAAAGGTAGCTATGCATATACAGTTTACAGACAGAATGTTAACATATTAAGCAAGAGTGTGACAACTTATCAGTGCTAAATGTGCCATAAAAAAACCCAGCATGTAAAATTCTTAGCTTTGACAAGTGACAACATATCTGGCAAAATGCATTGTAAACCAAATGTAATTTTTAGCTGCAGTAAATTTTAGACAATCAAAATGATGTTAAAATGTGTGTGTTTCTTACAGTCTAGAGGCTGCTTATTCTGATGGAGGAAAACACTGACAGCATCCTTCATGATCACTGAAAGAACTGTTCTCCTTTCTCCTGCCCCACACTGATCTATCTGATCGGTGCAGTGCAGGGGAGAAAGTCACCAGGACTTGCACGGATGTTGCGCATCCTGTGTAGCTGAAAAAACTTCTGCAAGACTAGCCCTTGGACCTCTTTATGAAAAGAAGAACGACACTCCTGATATGTGAGGTGGCATGGATAGGGTCCCAATCAAACAAAGTTGTTGATTAGCCATTGAACCTTTCAGGTCATGTGATCAGTCACATTCCTGGAAGGAATTTCAAGATGTGGTAATGTATACGATGGATGAGTGTACATATATATATATATATATATATAAGTGTTTGTGTGTGTGGAGCTGCATGAGTATATAAGAGAGCTGTTGGTGTATGTAAGAAAGCTGTGTACAAGTATGTAGCAAAACAGTGCGTGTATGTAACAGAGGTGTGAGTGCATACTTCAAAGCTGTAGAAAAGCTATATGTGTTAGAACTGTGTTTGTGTATGGAGGAGAGTTGTGTGTGTATTTCGGAAAATTGCGTGTGTGATAGTAGTAGAGTTGTGTGTATTCAGGAGAGATGTGTGTATGTAAGAAAGAGGGTGGAAACTTATCAATGCTATAGGACCTATGCAAGAACCTAACATGATCAAATTTGACTCATGACAATACAGCTTTAAAAAATGCATTGGCAGCAATTGTACCGATCATCTACTTTCAATGAATTATCAGCAAATTGGTGAAAGTACACCTATTAAAAAAAAAATAACAGCCTCCTCCATATCCCCTCTAGCTGTCCTGTCCATCACCAAGATAGGTGCGTTTTCTGCCATTTTAGGTAGAAGTAATGTTCAACCAATTTGCTTCTAATTTAGACAAAGTAGTAGGAAAGTTTATCAAACAAACTCTACATATGAGCTCTATCTATTTTACAATACGTGTAATATGTATTCACAAAATGTCCATTTTCTATATGTGTGAACTTCACATCTTTTTTTTTTTTAGTAAGTTTTAGTGCATGATGAGGTGGTGTTTACCTATAGGATCCACCATCTCTTGGACTGGGCACCATTGATGGTATTTATTGGGCCCCACGTTCTTAAGTAAATCTCAATATTGCTTCAAAAAGGTAGCTATGCATATACAGTTTACAGACAGAATGTTAACATATTAAGCAAGAGTGTGACAACTTATCAGTGCTAAATGTGCCATAAAAAAACCCAGCATGTAAAATTCTTAGCTTTGACAAGTGACAACATATCTGGCAAAATGCATTGTAAACCAAATGTAATTTTTAGCTGCAGTAAATTTTAGACAATCAAAATGATGTTAAAATGTGTGCGTTTCTTACAGTCTAGAGGCTGCTTATTCTGATGGAGGAAAACACTGACAGCATCCTTCATGATCACTGAAAGAACTGTTCTCCTTTCTCCTGCCCCACACTGATCTATCTGATCGGTGCAGTGCAGGGGAGAAAGTCACCAGGACTTGCACGGATGTTGCGCATCCTGTGTAGCTGAAAAAACTTCTGCAAGACTAGCCCTTGGACCTCTTTATGAAAAGAAGAACGACACTCCTGATATGTGAGGTGGCATGGATAGGGTCCCAATCAAACAAAGTTGTTGATTAGCCATTGAACCTTTCAGGTCATGTGATCAGTCACATTCCTGGAAGGAATTTCAAGATGTGGTAATGTATACGATGGATGAGTGTACATATATATATATATATATATATATATATATATAAGTGTTTGTGTGTGTGGAGCTGCATGAGTATATAAGAGAGCTGTTGGTGTATGTAAGAAAGCTGTGTACAAGTATGTAGCAAAACAGTGCGTGTATGTAACAGAGGTGTGAGTGCATACTTCAAAGCTGTAGAAAAGCTATATGTGTTAGAACTGTGTTTGTGTATGGAGGAGAGTTGTGTGTGTATTTCGGAAAATTGCGTGTGTGATAGTAGTAGAGTTGTGTGTATGCAGGAGAGATGTGTGTATGTAGGAAAGAGGGTGGAAACTTATCAATGCTATAGGACCTATGCAAGAACCTAACATGATCAAATTTGACTCATGACAATACAGCTTTAAAAAATGCATTGGCAGCAATTGTACCGATCATCTACTTTCAATGAATTATCAGCAAATTGGTGAAAGTACACCTATTAAAAAAAAAATAACAGCCTCCTCCATATCCCCTCTAGCTGTCCTGTCCATCACCAAGATAGGTGCGTTTTCTGCCATTTTAGGTAGAAGTAATGTTCAACCAATTTGCTTCTAATTTAGACAAAGTAGTAGGAAAGTTTATCAAACAAACTCTACATATGAGCTCTATCTATTTTACAATACGTGTAATATGTATTCACAAAATGTCCATTTTCTATATGTGTGAACTTCACATCTTTTTTTTTTTTAGTAAGTTTTAGTGCATGATGAGGTGGTGTTTACCTATAGGATCCACCATCTCTTGGACTGGGCACCATTGATGGTATTTATTGGGCCCCACGTTCTTAAGTAAATCTCAATATTGCTTCAAAAAGGTAGCTATGCATATACAGTTTACAGACAGAATGTTAACATATTAAGCAAGAGTGTGACAACTTATCAGTGCTAAATGTGCCATAAAAAAACCCAGCATGTAAAATTCTTAGCTTTGACAAGTGACAACATATCTGGCAAAATGCATTGTAAACCAAATGTAATTTTTAGCTGCAGTAAATTTTAGACAATCAAAATGATGTTAAAATGTGTGCGTTTCTTACAGTCTAGAGGCTGCTTATTCTGATGGAGGAAAACACTGACAGCATCCTTCATGATCACTGAAAGAACTGTTCTCCTTTCTCCTGCCCCACACTGATCTATCTGATCGGTGCAGTGCAGGGGAGAAAGTCACCAGGACTTGCACGGATGTTGCGCATCCTGTGTAGCTGAAAAAACTTCTGCAAGACTAGCCCTTGGACCTCTTTATGAAAAGAAGAACGACACTCCTGATATGTGAGGTGGCATGGATAGGGTCCCAATCAAACAAAGTTGTTGATTAGCCATTGAACCTTTCAGGTCATGTGATCAGTCACATTCCTGGAAGGAATTTCAAGATGTGGTAATGTATACGATGGATGAGTGTACATATATATATATATATATATATATAAGTGTTTGTGTGTGTGGAGCTGCATGAGTATATAAGAGAGCTGTTGGTGTATGTAAGAAAGCTGTGTACAAGTATGTAGCAAAACAGTGCGTGTATGTAACAGAGGTGTGAGTGCATACTTCAAAGCTGTAGAAAAGCTATATGTGTTAGAACTGTGTTTGTGTATGGAGGAGAGTTGTGTGTGTATTTCGGAAAATTGCGTGTGTGATAGTAGTAGAGTTGTGTGTATTCAGGAGAGATGTGTGTATGTAAGAAAGAGGGTGGAAACTTATCAATGCTATAGGACCTATGCAAGAACCTAACATGATCAAATTTGACTCATGACAATACAGCTTTAAAAAATGCATTGGCAGCAATTGTACCGATCATCTACTTTCAATGAATTATCAGCAAATTGGTGAAAGTACACCTATTAAAAAAAAAATAACAGCCTCCTCCATATCCCCTCTAGCTGTCCTGTCCATCACCAAGATAGGTGCGTTTTCTGCCATTTTAGGTAGAAGTAATGTTCAACCAATTTGCTTCTAATTTAGACAAAGTAGTAGGAAAGTTTATCAAACAAACTCTACATATGAGCTCTATCTATTTTACAATACGTGTAATATGTATTCACAAAATGTCCATTTTCTATATGTGTGAACTTCACATCTTTTTTTTTTTTAGTAAGTTTTAGTGCATGATGAGGTGGTGTTTACCTATAGGATCCACCATCTCTTGGACTGGGCACCATTGATGGTATTTATTGGGCCCCACGTTCTTAAGTAAATCTCAATATTGCTTCAAAAAGGTAGCTATGCATATACAGTTTACAGACAGAATGTTAACATATTAAGCAAGAGTGTGACAACTTATCAGTGCTAAATGTGCCATAAAAAAACCCAGCATGTAAAATTCTTAGCTTTGACAAGTGACAACATATCTGGCAAAATGCATTGTAAACCAAATGTAATTTTTAGCTGCAGTAAATTTTAGACAATCAAAATGATGTTAAAATGTGTGCGTTTCTTACAGTCTAGAGGCTGCTTATTCTGATGGAGGAAAACACTGACAGCATCCTTCATGATCACTGAAAGAACTGTTCTCCTTTCTCCTGCCCCACACTGATCTATCTGATCGGTGCAGTGCAGGGGAGAAAGTCACCAGGACTTGCACGGATGTTGCGCATCCTGTGTAGCTGAAAAAACTTCTGCAAGACTAGCCCTTGGACCTCTTTATGAAAAGAAGAACGACACTCCTGATATGTGAGGTGGCATGGATAGGGTCCCAATCAAACAAAGTTGTTGATTAGCCATTGAACCTTTCAGGTCATGTGATCAGTCACATTCCTGGAAGGAATTTCAAGATGTGGTAATGTATACGATGGATGAGTGTACATATATATATATATATATATATATATATAAGTGTTTGTGTGTGTGGAGCTGCATGAGTATATAAGAGAGCTGTTGGTGTATGTAAGAAAGCTGTGTACAAGTATGTAGCAAAACAGTGCGTGTATGTAACAGAGGTGTGAGTGCATACTTCAAAGCTGTAGAAAAGCTATATGTGTTAGAACTGTGTTTGTGTATGGAGGAGAGTTGTGTGTGTATTTCGGAAAATTGCGTGTGTGATAGTAGTAGAGTTGTGTGTATGCAGGAGAGATGTGTGTATGTAGGAAAGAGGGTGGAAACTTATCAATGCTATAGGACCTATGCAAGAACCTAACATGATCAAATTTGACTCATGACAATACAGCTTTAAAAAATGCATTGGCAGCAATTGTACCGATCATCTACTTTCAATGAATTATCAGCAAATTGGTGAAAGTACACCTATTAAAAAAAAAATAACAGCCTCCTCCATATCCCCTCTAGCTGTCCTGTCCATCACCAAGATAGGTGCGTTTTCTGCCATTTTAGGTAGAAGTAATGTTCAACCAATTTGCTTCTAATTTAGACAAAGTAGTAGGAAAGTTTATCAAACAAACTCTACATATGAGCTCTATCTATTTTACAATACGTGTAATATGTATTCACAAAATGTCCATTTTCTATATGTGTGAACTTCACATCTTTTTTTTTTTTAGTAAGTTTTAGTGCATGATGAGGTGGTGTTTACCTATAGGATCCACCATCTCTTGGACTGGGCACCATTGATGGTATTTATTGGGCCCCACGTTCTTAAGTAAATCTCAATATTGCTTCAAAAAGGTAGCTATGCATATACAGTTTACAGACAGAATGTTAACATATTAAGCAAGAGTGTGACAACTTATCAGTGCTAAATGTGCCATAAAAAAACCCAGCATGTAAAATTCTTAGCTTTGACAAGTGACAACATATCTGGCAAAATGCATTGTAAACCAAATGTAATTTTTAGCTGCAGTAAATTTTAGACAATCAAAATGATGTTAAAATGTGTGCGTTTCTTACAGTCTAGAGGCTGCTTATTCTGATGGAGGAAAACACTGACAGCATCCTTCATGATCACTGAAAGAACTGTTCTCCTTTCTCCTGCCCTACACTGATCTATCTGATCGGTGCAGTGCAGGGGAGAAAGTCACCAGGACTTACACGGATGTTGCGCATCCTGTGTAGCTGAAAAAACTTCTGCAAGACTAGCCCTTGGACCTCTTTATGAAAAGAAGAATGACACTCCTGATATGTGAGGTGGCATGGATAGGGTCCCAATCAAACAAAGTTGTTGATTAGCCATTGAACCTTTCAGGTCATGTGATCAGTCACATTCCTGGAAGGAATTTCAAGATGTGGTAATGTATACGATGGATGAGTGTACATATATATATATATATATATATATATATATATATAAGTGTTTGTGTGTGTGGAGCTGCATGAGTATATAAGAGAGCTGTTGGTGTATGTAAGAAAGCTGTGTACAAGTATGTAGCAAAACAGTGCGTGTATGTAACAGAGGTGTGAGTGCATACTTCAAAGCTGTAGAAAAGCTATATGTGTTAGAACTGTGTTTGTGTATCGAGGAGAGTTGTGTGTGTATTTCGGAAAATTGCGTGTGTGATAGTAGTAGAGTTGTGTGTATGCAGGAGAGATGTGTGTATGTAGGAAAGAGGATGGAAACTTATCAATGCTATAGGACCTATGCAAGAACCTAACATGATCAAATTTGACTCATGACAATACAGCTTTAAAAAATGCATTGGCAGCAATTGTACCGATCATCTACTTTCAATGAATTATCAGCAAATTGGTGAAAGTACACCTATTAAAAAAAAAATAACAGCCTCCTCCATATCCCCTCTAGCTGTCCTGTCCATCACCAAGATAGGTGCGTTTTCTGCCATTTTAGGTAGAAGTAATGTTCAACCAATTTGCTTCTAATTTAGACAAAGTAGTAGGAAAGTTTATCAAACAAACTCTACATATGAGCTCTATCTATTTTACAATACGTGTAATATGTATTCACAAAATGTCCATTTTCTATATGTGTGAACTTCACATCTTTTTTTTTTTTAGTAAGTTTTAGTGCATGATGAGGTGGTGTTTACCTATAGGATCCACCATCTCTTGGACTGGGCACCATTGATGGTATTTATTGGGCCCCACGTTCTTAAGTAAATCTCAATATTGCTTCAAAAAGGTAGCTATGCATATACAGTTTACAGACAGAATGTTAACATATTAAGCAAGAGTGTGACAACTTATCAGTGCTAAATGTGCCATAAAAAAACCCAGCATGTAAAATTCTTAGCTTTGACAAGTGACAACATATCTGGCAAAATGCATTGTAAACCAAATGTAATTTTTAGCTGCAGTAAATTTTAGACAATCAAAATGATGTTAAAATGTGTGCGTTTCTTACAGTCTAGAGGCTGCTTATTCTGATGGAGGAAAACACTGACAGCATCCTTCATGATCACTGAAAGAACTGTTCTCCTTTCTCCTGCCCTACACTGATCTATCTGATCGGTGCAGTGCAGGGGAGAAAGTCACCAGGACTTACACGGATGTTGCGCATCCTGTGTAGCTGAAAAAACTTCTGCAAGACTAGCCCTTGGACCTCTTTATGAAAAGAAGAATGACACTCCTGATATGTGAGGTGGCATGGATAGGGTCCCAATCAAACAAAGTTGTTGATTAGCCATTGAACCTTTCAGGTCATGTGATCAGTCACATTCCTGGAAGGAATTTCAAGATGTGGTAATGTATACGATGGATGAGTGTACATATATATATATATATATATATATATATATATAAGTGTTTGTGTGTGTGGAGCTGCATGAGTATATAAGAGAGCTGTTGGTGTATGTAAGAAAGCTGTGTACAAGTATGTAGCAAAACAGTGCGTGTATGTAACAGAGGTGTGAGTGCATACTTCAAAGCTGTAGAAAAGCTATATGTGTTAGAACTGTGTTTGTGTATCGAGGAGAGTTGTGTGTGTATTTCGGAAAATTGCGTGTGTGATAGTAGTAGAGTTGTGTGTATGCAGGAGAGATGTGTGTATGTAGGAAAGAGGATGGAAACTTATCAATGCTATAGGACCTATGCAAGAACCTAACATGATCAAATTTGACTCATGACAATACAGCTTTAAAAAATGCATTGGCAGCAATTGTACCGATCATCTACTTTCAATGAATTATCAGCAAATTGGTGAAAGTACACCTATTAAAAAAAAAATAACAGCCTCCTCCATATCCCCTCTAGCTGTCCTGTCCATCACCAAGATAGGTGCGTTTTCTGCCATTTTAGGTAGAAGTAATGTTCAACCAATTTGCTTCTAATTTAGACAAAGTAGTAGGAAAGTTTATCAAACAAACTCTACATATGAGCTCTATCTATTTTACAATACGTGTAATATGTATTCACAAAATGTCCATTTTCTATATGTGTGAACTTCACATCTTTTTTTTTTTTAGTAAGTTTTAGTGCATGATGAGGTGGTGTTTACCTATAGGATCCACCATCTCTTGGACTGGGCACCATTGATGGTATTTATTGGGCCCCACGTTCTTAAGTAAATCTCAATATTGCTTCAAAAAGGTAGCTATGCATATACAGTTTACAGACAGAATGTTAACATATTAAGCAAGAGTGTGACAACTTATCAGTGCTAAATGTGCCATAAAAAAACCCAGCATGTAAAATTCTTAGCTTTGACAAGTGACAACATATCTGGCAAAATGCATTGTAAACCAAATGTAATTTTTAGCTGCAGTAAATTTTAGACAATCAAAATGATGTTAAAATGTGTGCGTTTCTTACAGTCTAGAGGCTGCTTATTCTGATGGAGGAAAACACTGACAGCATCCTTCATGATCACTGAAAGAACTGTTCTCCTTTCTCCTGCCCTACACTGATCTATCTGATCGGTGCAGTGCAGGGGAGAAAGTCACCAGGACTTACACGGATGTTGCGCATCCTGTGTAGCTGAAAAAACTTCTGCAAGACTAGCCCTTGGACCTCTTTATGAAAAGAAGAACGACACTCCTGATATGTGAGGTGGCATGGATAGGGTCCCAATCAAACAAAGTTGTTGATTAGCCATTGAACCTTTCAGGTCATGTGATCAGTCACATTCCTGGAAGGAATTTCAAGATGTGGTAATGTATACGATGGATGAGTGTACATATATATATATATATATATATATATAAGTGTTTGTGTGTGTGGAGCTGCATGAGTATATAAGAGAGCTGTTGGTGTATGTAAGAAAGCTGTGTACAAGTATGTAGCAAAACAGTGCGTGTATGTAACAGAGGTGTGAGTGCATACTTCAAAGCTGTAGAAAAGCTATATGTGTTAGAACTGTGTTTGTGTATGGAGGAGAGTTGTGTGTGTATTTCGGAAAATTGCGTGTGTGATAGTAGTAGAGTTGTGTGTATGCAGGAGAGATGTGTGTATGTAGGAAAGAGGGTGGAAACTTATCAATGCTATAGGACCTATGCAAGAACCTAACATGATCAAGTTTGACTCATGACAATACAGCTTTAAAAAATGCATTGGCAGCAATTGTACCGATCATCTACTTTCAATGAATTATCAGCAAATTGGTGAAAGTACACCTATTAAAAAAAAAATAACAGCCTCCTCCATATCCCCTCTAGCTGTCCTGTCCATCACCAAGATAGGTGCGTTTTCTGCCATTTTAGGTAGAAGTAATGTTCAACCAATTTGCTTCTAATTTAGACAAAGTAGTAGGAAAGTTTATCAAACAAACTCTACATATGAGCTCTATCTATTTTACAATACGTGTAATATGTATTCACAAAATGTCCATTTTCTATATGTGTGAACTTCACATCTTTTTTTTTTTTAGTAAGTTTTAGTGCATGATGAGGTGGTGTTTACCTATAGGATCCACCATCTCTTGGACTGGGCACCATTGATGGTATTTATTGGGCCCCACGTTCTTAAGTAAATCTCAATATTGCTTCAAAAAGGTAGCTATGCATATACAGTTTACAGACAGAACGTTAACATATTAAGCAAGAGTGTGACAACTTATCAGTGCTAAATGTGCCATAAAAAAACCCAGCATGTAAAATTCTTAGCTTTGACAAGTGACAACATATCTGGCAAAATGCATTGTAAACCAAATGTAATTTTTAGCTGCAGTAAATTTTAGACAATCAAAATGATGTTAAAATGTGTGCGTTTCTTACAGTCTAGAGGCTGCTTATTCTGATGGAGGAAAACACTGACAGCATCCTTCATGATCACTGAAAGAACTGTTCTCCTTTCTCCTGCCCTACACTGATCTATCTGATCGGTGCAGTGCAGGGGAGAAAGTCACCAGGACTTACACGGATGTTGCGCATCCTGTGTAGCTGAAAAAACTTCTGCAAGACTAGCCCTTGGACCTCTTTATGAAAAGAAGAACGACACTCCTGATATGTGAGGTGGCATGGATAGGGTCCCAATCAAACAAAGTTGTTGATTAGCCATTGAACCTTTCAGGTCATGTGATCAGTCACATTCCTGGAAGGAATTTCAAGATGTGGTAATGTATACGATGGATGAGTGTACATATATATATATATATATATATATATATATATATATAAGTGTTTGTGTGTGTGGAGCTGCATGAGTATATAAGAGAGCTGTTGGTGTATGTAAGAAAGCTGTGTACAAGTATGTAGCAAAACAGTGCGTGTATGTAACAGAGGTGTGAGTGCATACTTCAAAGCTGTAGAAAAGCTATATGTGTTAGAACTGTGTTTGTGTATGGAGGAGAGTTGTGTGTGTATTTCGGAAAATTGCGTGTGTGATAGTAGTAGAGTTGTGTGTATGCAGGAGAGATGTGTGTATGTAGGAAAGAGGGTGGAAACTTATCAATGCTATAGGACCTATGCAAGAACCTAACATGATCAAATTTGACTCATGACAATACAGCTTTAAAAAATGCATTGGCAGCAATTGTACCGATCATCTACTTTCAATGAATTATCAGCAAATTGGTGAAAGTACACCTATTAAAAAAAAAATAACAGCCTCCTCCATATCCCCTCTAGCTGTCCTGTCCATCACCAAGATAGGTGCGTTTTCTGCCATTTTAGGTAGAAGTAATGTTCAACCAATTTGCTTCTAATTTAGACAAAGTAGTAGGAAAGTTTATCAAACAAACTCTACATATGAGCTCTATCTATTTTACAATACGTGTAATATGTATTCACAAAATGTCCATTTTCTATATGTGTGAACTTCACATCTTTTTTTTTTTTAGTAAGTTTTAGTGCATGATGAGGTGGTGTTTACCTATAGGATCCACCATCTCTTGGACTGGGCACCATTGATGGTATTTATTGGGCCCCACGTTCTTAAGTAAATCTCAATATTGCTTCAAAAAGGTAGCTATGCATATACAGTTTACAGACAGAATGTTAACATATTAAGCAAGAGTGTGACAACTTATCAGTGCTAAATGTGCCATAAAAAAACCCAGCATGTAAAATTCTTAGCTTTGACAAGTGACAACATATCTGGCAAAATGCATTGTAAACCAAATGTAATTTTTAGCTGCAGTAAATTTTAGACAATCAAAATGATGTTAAAATGTGTGCGTTTCTTACAGTCTAGAGGCTGCTTATTCTGATGGAGGAAAACACTGACAGCATCCTTCATGATCACTGAAAGAACTGTTCTCCTTTCTCCTGCCCTACACTGATCTATCTGATCGGTGCAGTGCAGGGGAGAAAGTCACCAGGACTTACACGGATGTTGCGCATCCTGTGTAGCTGAAAAAACTTCTGCAAGACTAGCCCTTGGACCTCTTTATGAAAAGAAGAACGACACTCCTGATATGTGAGGTGGCATGGATAGGGTCCCAATCAAACAAAGTTGTTGATTAGCCATTGAACCTTTCAGGTCATGTGATCAGTCACATTCCTGGAAGGAATTTCAAGATGTGGTAATGTATACGATGGATGAGTGTACATATATATATATATATATATATATATATATATATATATATAAGTGTTTGTGTGTGTGGAGCTGCATGAGTATATAAGAGAGCTGTTGGTGTATGTAAGAAAGCTGTGTACAAGTATGTAGCAAAACAGTGCGTGTATGTAACAGAGGTGTGAGTGCATACTTCAAAGCTGTAGAAAAGCTATATGTGTTAGAACTGTGTTTGTGTATCGAGGAGAGTTGTGTGTGTATTTCGGAAAATTGCGTGTGTGATAGTAGTAGAGTTGTGTGTATGCAGGAGAGATGTGTGTATGTAGGAAAGAGGGTGGAAACTTATCAATGCTATAGGACCTATGCAAGAACCTAACATGATCAAATTTGACTCATGACAATACAGCTTTAAAAAATGCATTGGCAGCAATTGTACCGATCATCTACTTTCAATGAATTATCAGCAAATTGGTGAAAGTACACCTATTAAAAAAAAAAATAACAGCCTCCTCCATATCCCCTCTAGCTGTCCTGTCCATCACCAAGATAGGTGCGTTTTCTGCCATTTTAGGTAGAAGTAATGTTCAACCAATTTGCTTCTAATTTAGACAAAGTAGTAGGAAAGTTTATCAAACAAACTCTACATATGAGCTCTATCTATTTTACAATACGTGTAATATGTATTCACAAAATGTCCATTTTCTATATGTGTGAACTTCACATCTTTTTTTTTTTAGTAAGTTTTAGTGCATGATGAGGTGGTGTTTACCTATAGGATCCACCATCTCTTGGACTGGGCACCATTGATGGTATTTATTGGGCCCCACGTTCTTAAGTAAATCTCAATATTGCTTCAAAAAGGTAGCTATGCATATACAGTTTACAGACAGAATGTTAACATATTAAGCAAGAGTGTGACAACTTATCAGTGCTAAATGTGCCATAAAAAACCCAGCATGTAAAATTCTTAGCTTTGACAAGTGACAACATATCTGGCAAAATGCATTGTAAACCAAATGTAATTTTTAGCTGCAGTAAATTTTAGACAATCAAAATGATGTTAAAATGTGTGCGTTTCTTACAGTCTAGAGGCTGCTTATTCTGATGGAGGAAAACACTGACAGCATCCTTCATGATCACTGAAAGAACTGTTCTCCTTTCTCCTGCCCTACACTGATCTATCTGATCGGTGCAGTGCAGGGGAGAAAGTCACCAGGACTTACACGGATGTTGCGCATCCTGTGTAGCTGAAAAAACTTCTGCAAGACTAGCCCTTGGACCTCTTTATGAAAAGAAGAACGACACTCCTGATATGTGAGGTGGCATGGATAGGGTCCAATCAAACAAAGTTGTTGATTAGCCATTGAACCTTTCAGGTCATGTGATCAGTCACATTCCTGGAAGGAATTTCAAGATGTGGTAATGTATACGATGGATGAGTGTACATATATATATATATAAGTGTTTGTGTGTGTGGAGCTGCATGAGTATATAAGAGAGCTGTTGGTGTATGTAAGAAAGCTGAGTACAAGTATGTAGCAAAACAGTGCGTGTATGTAACAGAGGTGTGAGTGCATACTTCAAAGCTGTAGAAAAGCTATATGTGTTAGAACTGTGTTTGTGTATGGAGGAGAGTTGTGTGTGTATTTCGGAAAATTGCGTGTGTGATAGTAGTAGAGTTGTGTGTATGCAGGAGAGATGTGTGTATGTAGGAAAGAGGGTGGAAACTTATCAATGCTATAGGACCTATGCAAGAACCTAACATGATCACAAATTTGACTCATGACAATACAGCTTTAAAAAATGCATTGGCAGCAATTGTACCGATCATCTACTTTCAATGAATTATCAGCAAATTGGTGAAAGTACACCTATTAAAAAAAAAATAACAGCCTCCTCCATATCCCCTCTAGCTGTCCTGTCCATCACCAAGATAGGTGCGTTTTCTGCCATTTTAGGTAGAAGTAATGTTCAACCAATTTGCTTCTAATTTAGACAAAGTAGTAGGAAAGTTTATCAAACAAACTCTACATATGAGCTCTATCTATTTTACAATACGTGTAATATGTATTCACAAAATGTCCATTTTCTATATGTGTGAACTTCACATCTTTTTTTTTTTTAGTAAGTTTTAGTGCATGATGAGGTGGTGTTTACCTATAGGATCCACCATCTCTTGGACTGGGCACCATTGATGGTATTTATTGGGCCCCACGTTCTTAAGTAAATCTCAATATTGCTTCAAAAAGGTAGCTATGCATATACAGTTTACAGACAGAATGTTAACATATTAAGCAAGAGTGTGACAACTTATCAGTGCTAAATGTGCCATAAAAAAACCCAGCATGTAAAATTCTTAGCTTTGACAAGTGACAACATATCTGGCAAAATGCATTGTAAACCAAATGTAATTTTTAGCTGCAGTAAATTTTAGACAATCAAAATGATGTTAAAATGTGTGCGTTTCTTACAGTCTAGAGGCTGCTTATTCTGATGGAGGAAAACACTGACAGCATCCTTCATGATCACTGAAAGAACTGTTCTCCTTTCTCCTGCCCTACACTGATCTATCTGATCGGTGCAGTGCAGGGGAGAAAGTCACCAGGACTTACACGGATGTTGCGCATCCTGTGTAGCTGAAAAAACTTCTGCAAGACTAGCCCTTGGACCTCTTTATGAAAAGAAGAACGACACTCCTGATATGTGAGGTGGCATGGATAGGGTCCCAATCAAACAAAGTTGTTGATTAGCCATTGAACCTTTCAGGTCATGTGATCAGTCACATTCCTGGAAGGAATTTCAAGATGTGGTAATGTATACGATGGATGAGTGTACATATATATATATATATATATATATATATATATATATATATATATAAGTGTTTGTGTGTGTGGAGCTGCATGAGTATATAAGAGAGCTGTTGGTGTATGTAAGAAAGCTGTGTACAAGTATGTAGCAAAACAGTGCGTGTATGTAACAGAGGTGTGAGTGCATACTTCAAAGCTGTAGAAAAGCTATATGTGTTAGAACTGTGTTTGTGTATCGAGGAGAGTTGTGTGTGTATTTCGGAAAATTGCGTGTGTGATAGTAGTAGAGTTGTGTGTATGCAGGAGAGATGTGTGTATGTAGGAAAGAGGGTGGAAACTTATCAATGCTATAGGACCTATGCAAGAACCTAACATGATCAAATTTGACTCATGACAATACAGCTTTAAAAAATGCATTGGCAGCAATTGTACCGATCATCTACTTTCAATGAATTATCAGCAAATTGGTGAAAGTACACCTATTAAAAAAAAAATAACAGCCTCCTCCATATCCCCTCTAGCTGTCCTGTCCATCACCAAGATAGGTGCGTTTTCTGCCATTTTAGGTAGAAGTAATGTTCAACCAATTTGCTTCTAATTTAGACAAAGTAGTAGGAAAGTTTATCAAACAAACTCTACATATGAGCTCTATCTATTTTACAATACGTGTAATATGTATTCACAAAATGTCCATTTTCTATATGTGTGAACTTCACATCTTTTTTTTTTTTAGTAAGTTTTAGTGCATGATGAGGTGGTGTTTACCTATAGGATCCACCATCTCTTGGACTGGGCACCATTGATGGTATTTATTGGGCCCCACGTTCTTAAGTAAATCTCAATATTGCTTCAAAAAGGTAGCTATGCATATACAGTTTACAGACAGAATGTTAACATATTAAGCAAGAGTGTGACAACTTATCAGTGCTAAATGTGCCATAAAAAAACCCAGCATGTAAAATTCTTAGCTTTGACAAGTGACAACATATCTGGCAAAATGCATTGTAAACCAAATGTAATTTTTAGCTGCAGTAAATTTTAGACAATCAAAATGATGTTAAAATGTGTGCGTTTCTTACAGTCTAGAGGCTGCTTATTCTGATGGAGGAAAACACTGACAGCATCCTTCATGATCACTGAAAGAACTGTTCTCCTTTCTCCTGCCCTACACTGATCTATCTGATCGGTGCAGTGCAGGGGAGAAAGTCACCAGGACTTACACGGATGTTGCGCATCCTGTGTAGCTGAAAAAACTTCTGCAAGACTAGCCCTTGGACCTCTTTATGAAAAGAAGAACGACACTCCTGATATGTGAGGTGGCATGGATAGGGTCCCAATCAAACAAAGTTGTTGATTAGCCATTGAACCTTTCAGGTCATGTGATCAGTCACATTCCTGGAAGGAATTTCAAGATGTGGTAATGTATACGATGGATGAGTGTACATATATATATATATATATATATATATATATATATATATATAAGTGTTTGTGTGTGTGGAGCTGCATGAGTATATAAGAGAGCTGTTGGTGTATGTAAGAAAGCTGTGTACAAGTATGTAGCAAAACAGTGCGTGTATGTAACAGAGGTGTGAGTGCATACTTCAAAGCTGTAGAAAAGCTATATGTGTTAGAACTGTGTTTGTGTATGGAGGAGAGTTGTGTGTGTATTTCGGAAAATTGCGTGTGTGATAGTAGTAGAGTTGTGTGTATGCAGGAGAGATGTGTGTATGTAGGAAAGAGGGTGGAAACTTATCAATGCTATAGGACCTATGCAAGAACCTAACATGATCAAATTTGACTCATGACAATACAGCTTTAAAAAATGCATTGGCAGCAATTGTACCGATCATCTACTTTCAATGAATTATCAGCAAATTGGTGAAAGTACACCTATTAAAAAAAAAATAACAGCCTCCTCCATATCCCCTCTAGCTGTCCTGTCCATCACCAAGATAGGTGCGTTTTCTGCCATTTTAGGTAGAAGTAATGTTCAACCAATTTGCTTCTAATTTAGACAAAGTAGTAGGAAAGTTTATCAAACAAACTCTACATATGAGCTCTATCTATTTTACAATACGTGTAATATGTATTCACAAAATGTCCATTTTCTATATGTGTGAACTTCACATCTTTTTTTTTTTTAGTAAGTTTTAGTGCATGATGAGGTGGTGTTTACCTATAGGATCCACCATCTCTTGGACTGGGCACCATTGATGGTATTTATTGGGCCCCACGTTCTTAAGTAAATCTCAATATTGCTTCAAAAAGGTAGCTATGCATATACAGTTTACAGACAGAATGTTAACATATTAAGCAAGAGTGTGACAACTTATCAGTGCTAAATGTGCCATAAAAAAACCCAGCATGTAAAATTCTTAGCTTTGACAAGTGACAACATATCTGGCAAAATGCATTGTAAACCAAATGTAATTTTTAGCTGCAGTAAATTTTAGACAATCAAAATGATGTTAAAATGTGTGCGTTTCTTACAGTCTAGAGGCTGCTTATTCTGATGGAGGAAAACACTGACAGCATCCTTCATGATCACTGAAAGAACTGTTCTCCTTTCTCCTGCCCTACACTGATCTATCTGATCGGTGCAGTGCAGGGGAGAAAGTCACCAGGACTTACACGGATGTTGCGCATCCTGTGTAGCTGAAAAAACTTCTGCAAGACTAGCCCTTGGACCTCTTTATGAAAAGAAGAACGACACTCCTGATATGTGAGGTGGCATGGATAGGGTCCCAATCAAACAAAGTTGTTGATTAGCCATTGAACCTTTCAGGTCATGTGATCAGTCACATTCCTGGAAGGAATTTCAAGATGTGGTAATGTATACGATGGATGAGTGTACATATATATATATATATATATATATATATAAGTGTTTGTGTGTGTGGAGCTGCATGAGTATATAAGAGAGCTGTTGGTGTATGTAAGAAAGCTGTGTACAAGTATGTAGCAAAACAGTGCGTGTATGTAACAGAGGTGTGAGTGCATACTTCAAAGCTGTAGAAAAGCTATATGTGTTAGAACTGTGTTTGTGTATGGAGGAGAGTTGTGTGTGTATTTCGGAAAATTGCGTGTGTGATAGTAGTAGAGTTGTGTGTATGCAGGAGAGATGTGTGTATGTAGGAAAGAGGGTGGAAACTTATCAATGCTATAGGACCTATGCAAGAACCTAACATGATCAAATTTGACTCATGACAATACAGCTTTAAAAAATGCATTGGCAGCAATTGTACCGATCATCTACTTTCAATGAATTATCAGCAAATTGGTGAAAGTACACCTATTAAAAAAAAAATAACAGCCTCCTCCATATCCCCTCTAGCTGTCCTGTCCATCACCAAGATAGGTGCGTTTTCTGCCATTTTAGGTAGAAGTAATGTTCAACCAATTTGCTTCTAATTTAGACAAAGTAGTAGGAAAGTTTATCAAACAAACTCTACATATGAGCTCTATCTATTTTACAATACGTGTAATATGTATTCACAAAATGTCCATTTTCTATATGTGTGAACTTCACATCTTTTTTTTTTTTAGTAAGTTTTAGTGCATGATGAGGTGGTGTTTACCTATAGGATCCACCATCTCTTGGACTGGGCACCATTGATGGTATTTATTGGGCCCCACGTTCTTAAGTAAATCTCAATATTGCTTCAAAAAGGTAGCTATGCATATACAGTTTACAGACAGAATGTTAACATTTTAAGCAAGAGTGTGACAACTTATCAGTGCTAAATGTGCCATAAAAAAACCCAGCATGTAAAATTCTTAGCTTTGACAAGTGACAACATATCTGGCAAAATGCATTGTAAACCAAATGTAATTTTTAGCTGCAGTAAATTTTAGACAATCAAAATGATGTTAAAATGTGTGCGTTTCTTACAGTCTAGAGGCTGCTTATTCTGATGGAGGAAAACACTGACAGCATCCTTCATGATCACTGAAAGAACTGTTCTCCTTTCTCCTGCCCTACACTGATCTATCTGATCGGTGCAGTGCAGGGGAGAAAGTCACCAGGACTTACACGGATGTTGCGCATCCTGTGTAGCTGAAAAAACTTCTGCAAGACTAGCCCTTGGACCTCTTTATGAAAAGAAGAACGACACTCCTGATATGTGAGGTGGCATGGATAGGGTCCCAATCAAACAAAGTTGTTGATTAGCCATTGAACCTTTCAGGTCATGTGATCAGTCACATTCCTGGAAGGAATTTCAAGATGTGGTAATGTATACGATGGATGAGTGTACATATATATATATATATATATATATATATATATATATAAGTGTTTGTGTGTGTGGAGCTGCATGAGTATATAAGAGAGCTGTTGGTGTATGTAAGAAAGCTGTGTACAAGTATGTAGCAAAACAGTGCGTGTATGTAACAGAGGTGTGAGTGCATACTTCAAAGCTGTAGAAAAGCTATATGTGTTAGAACTGTGTTTGTGTATGGAGGAGAGTTGTGTGTGTATTTCGGAAAATTGCGTGTGTGATAGTAGTAGAGTTGTGTGTATGCAGGAGAGATGTGTGTATGTAGGAAAGAGGGTGGAAACTTATCAATGCTATAGGACCTATGCAAGAACCTAACATGATCAAATTTGACTCATGACAATACAGCTTTAAAAAATGCATTGGCAGCAATTGTACCGATCATCTACTTTCAATGAATTATCAGCAAATTGGTGAAAGTACACCTATTAAAAAAAAAATAACAGCCTCCTCCATATCCCCTCTAGCTGTCCTGTCCATCACCAAGATAGGTGCGTTTTCTGCCATTTTAGGTAGAAGTAATGTTCAACCAATTTGCTTCTAATTTAGACAAAGTAGTAGGAAAGTTTATCAAACAAACTCTACATATGAGCTCTATCTATTTTACAATACGTGTAATATGTATTCACAAAATGTCCATTTTCTATATGTGTGAACTTCACATCTTTTTTTTTTTTAGTAAGTTTTAGTGCATGATGAGGTGGTGTTTACCTATAGGATCCACCATCTCTTGGACTGGGCACCATTGATGGTATTTATTGGGCCCCACGTTCTTAAGTAAATCTCAATATTGCTTCAAAAAGGTAGCTATGCATATACAGTTTACAGACAGAATGTTAACATTTTAAGCAAGAGTGTGACAACTTATCAGTGCTAAATGTGCCATAAAAAAACCCAGCATGTAAAATTCTTAGCTTTGACAAGTGACAACATATCTGGCAAAATGCATTGTAAACCAAATGTAATTTTTAGCTGCAGTAAATTTTAGACAATCAAAATGATGTTAAAATGTGTGCGTTTCTTACAGTCTAGAGGCTGCTTATTCTGATGGAGGAAAACACTGACAGCATCCTTCATGATCACTGAAAGAACTGTTCTCCTTTCTCCTGCCCTACACTGATCTATCTGATCGGTGCAGTGCAGGGGAGAAAGTCACCAGGACTTACACGGATGTTGCGCATCCTGTGTAGCTGAAAAAACTTCTGCAAGACTAGCCCTTGGACCTCTTTATGAAAAGAAGAACGACACTCCTGATATGTGAGGTGGCATGGATAGGGTCCCAATCAAACAAAGTTGTTGATTAGCCATTGAACCTTTCAGGTCATGTGATCAGTCACATTCCTGGAAGGAATTTCAAGATGTGGTAATGTATACGATGGATGAGTGTACATATATATATATATATATATATATATATATATATATAAGTGTTTGTGTGTGTGGAGCTGCATGAGTATATAAGAGAGCTGTTGGTGTATGTAAGAAAGCTGTGTACAAGTATGTAGCAAAACAGTGCGTGTATGTAACAGAGGTGTGAGTGCATACTTCAAAGCTGTAGAAAAGCTATATGTGTTAGAACTGTGTTTGTGTATGGAGGAGAGTTGTGTGTGTATTTCGGAAAATTGCGTGTGTGATAGTAGTAGAGTTGTGTGTATGCAGGAGAGATGTGTGTATGTAGGAAAGAGGGTGGAAACTTATCAATGCTATAGGACCTATGCAAGAACCTAACATGATCAAATTTGACTCATGACAATACAGCTTTAAAAAATGCATTGGCAGCAATTGTACCGATCATCTACTTTCAATGAATTATCAGCAAATTGGTGAAAGTACACCTATTAAAAAAAAAATAACAGCCTCCTCCATATCCCCTCTAGCTGTCCTGTCCATCACCAAGATAGGTGCGTTTTCTGCCATTTTAGGTAGAAGTAATGTTCAACCAATTTGCTTCTAATTTAGACAAAGTAGTAGGAAAGTTTATCAAACAAACTCTACATATGAGCTCTATCTATTTTACAATACGTGTAATATGTATTCACAAAATGTCCATTTTCTATATGTGTGAACTTCACATCTTTTTTTTTTTTAGTAAGTTTTAGTGCATGATGAGGTGGTGTTTACCTATAGGATCCACCATCTCTTGGACTGGGCACCATTGATGGTATTTATTGGGCCCCACGTTCTTAAGTAAATCTCAATATTGCTTCAAAAAGGTAGCTATGCATATACAGTTTACAGACAGAATGTTAACATATTAAGCAAGAGTGTGACAACTTATCAGTGCTAAATGTGCCATAAAAAAACCCAGCATGTAAAATTCTTAGCTTTGACAAGTGACAACATATCTGGCAAAATGCATTGTAAACCAAATGTAATTTTTAGCTGCAGTAAATTTTAGACAATCAAAATGATGTTAAAATGTGTGCGTTTCTTACAGTCTAGAGGCTGCTTATTCTGATGGAGGAAAACACTGACAGCATCCTTCATGATCACTGAAAGAACTGTTCTCCTTTCTCCTGCCCTACACTGATCTATCTGATCGGTGCAGTGCAGGGGAGAAAGTCACCAGGACTTACACGGATGTTGCGCATCCTGTGTAGCTGAAAAAACTTCTGCAAGACTAGCCCTTGGACCTCTTTATGAAAAGAAGAACGACACTCCTGATATGTGAGGTGGCATGGATAGGGTCCCAATCAAACAAAGTTGTTGATTAGCCATTGAACCTTTCAGGTCATGTGATCAGTCACATTCCTGGAAGGAATTTCAAGATGTGGTAATGTATACGATGGATGAGTGTACATATATATATATATATATATATATATATAAGTGTTTGTGTGTGTGGAGCTGCATGAGTATATAAGAGAGCTGTTGGTGTATGTAAGAAAGCTGTGTACAAGTATGTAGCAAAACAGTGCGTGTATGTAACAGAGGTGTGAGTGCATACTTCAAAGCTGTAGAAAAGCTATATGTGTTAGAACTGTGTTTGTGTATCGAGGAGAGTTGTGTGTGTATTTCGGAAAATTGCGTGTGTGATAGTAGTAGAGTTGTGTGTATGCAGGAGAGATGTGTGTATGTAGGAAAGAGGGTGGAAACTTATCAATGCTATAGGACCTATGCAAGAACCTAACATGATCAAATTTGACTCATGACAATACAGCTTTAAAAAATGCATTGGCAGCAATTGTACCGATCATCTACTTTCAATGAATTATCAGCAAATTGGTGAAAGTACACTTATTAAAAAAAAAATAACAGCCTCCTCCATATCCCCTCTAGCTGTCCTGTCCATCACCAAGATAGGTGCGTTTTCTGCCATTTTAGGTAGAAGTAATGTTCAACCAATTTGCTTCTAATTTAGACAAAGTAGTAGGAAAGTTTATCAAACAAACTCTACATATGAGCTCTATCTATTTTACAATACGTGTAATATGTATTCACAAAATGTCCATTTTCTATATGTGTGAACTTCACATCTTTTTTTTTTTTAGTAAGTTTTAGTGCATGATGAGGTGGTGTTTACCTATAGGATCCACCATCTCTTGGACTGGGCACCATTGATGGTATTTATTGGGCCCCACGTTCTTAAGTAAATCTCAATATTGCTTCAAAAAGGTAGCTATGCATATACAGTTTACAGACAGAATGTTAACATATTAAGCAAGAGTGTGACAACTTATCAGTGCTAAATGTGCCATAAAAAAACCCAGCATGTAAAATTCTTAGCTTTGACAAGTGACAACATATCTGGCAAAATGCATTGTAAACCAAATGTAATTTTTAGCTGCAGTAAATTTTAGACAATCAAAATGATGTTAAAATGTGTGCGTTTCTTACAGTCTAGAGGCTGCTTATTCTGATGGAGGAAAACACTGACAGCATCCTTCATGATCACTGAAAGAACTGTTCTCCTTTCTCCTGCCCTACACTGATCTATCTGATCGGTGCAGTGCAGGGGAGAAAGTCACCAGGACTTACACGGATGTTGCGCATCCTGTGTAGCTGAAAAAACTTCTGCAAGACTAGCCCTTGGACCTCTTTATGAAAAGAAGAACGACACTCCTGATATGTGAGGTGGCATGGATAGGGTCCCAATCAAACAAAGTTGTTGATTAGCCATTGAACCTTTCAGGTCATGTGATCAGTCACATTCCTGGAAGGAATTTCAAGATGTGGTAATGTATACGATGGATGAGTGTACATATATATATATATATATATATATATAAGTGTTTGTGTGTGTGGAGCTGCATGAGTATATAAGAGAGCTGTTGGTGTATGTAAGAAAGCTGTGTACAAGTATGTAGCAAAACAGTGCGTGTATGTAACAGAGGTGTGAGTGCATACTTCAAAGCTGTAGAAAAGCTATATGTGTTAGAACTGTGTTTGTGTATGGAGGAGAGTTGTGTGTGTATTTCGGAAAATTGCGTGTGTGATAGTAGTAGAGTTGTGTGTATGCAGGAGAGATGTGTGTATGTAGGAAAGAGGGTGGAAACTTATCAATGCTATAGGACCTATGCAAGAACCTAACATGATCAAATTTGACTCATGACAATACAGCTTTAAAAAATGCATTGGCAGCAATTGTACCGATCATCTACTTTCAATGAATTATCAGCAAATTGGTGAAAGTACACCTATTAAAAAAAAAATAACAGCCTCCTCCATATCCCCTCTAGCTGTCCTGTCCATCACCAAGATAGGTGCGTTTTCTGCCATTTTAGGTAGAAGTAATGTTCAACCAATTTGCTTCTAATTTAGACAAAGTAGTAGGAAAGTTTATCAAACAAACTCTACATATGAGCTCTATCTATTTTACAATACGTGTAATATGTATTCACAAAATGTCCATTTTCTATATGTGTGAACTTCACATCTTTTTTTTTTTTAGTAAGTTTTAGTGCATGATGAGGTGGTGTTTACCTATAGGATCCACCATCTCTTGGACTGGGCACCATTGATGGTATTTATTGGGCCCCACGTTCTTAAGTAAATCTCAATATTGCTTCAAAAAGGTAGCTATGCATATACAGTTTACAGACAGAATGTTAACATATTAAGCAAGAGTGTGACAACTTATCAGTGCTAAATGTGCCATAAAAAAACCCAGCATGTAAAATTCTTAGCTTTGACAAGTGACAACATATCTGGCAAAATGCATTGTAAACCAAATGTAATTTTTAGCTGCAGTAAATTTTAGACAATCAAAATGATGTTAAAATGTGTGCGTTTCTTACAGTCTAGAGGCTGCTTATTCTGATGGAGGAAAACACTGACAGCATCCTTCATGATCACTGAAAGAACTGTTCTCCTTTCTCCTGCCCTACACTGATCTATCTGATCGGTGCAGTGCAGGGGAGAAAGTCACCAGGACTTACACGGATGTTGCGCATCCTGTGTAGCTGAAAAAACTTCTGCAAGACTAGCCCTTGGACCTCTTTATGAAAAGAAGAACGACACTCCTGATATGTGAGGTGGCATGGATAGGGTCCCAATCAAACAAAGTTGTTGATTAGCCATTGAACCTTTCAGGTCATGTGATCAGTCACATTCCTGGAAGGAATTTCAAGATGTGGTAATGTATACGATGGATGAGTGTACATATATATATATATATATATATATATATATATATATATAAGTGTTTGTGTGTGTGGAGCTGCATGAGTATATAAGAGAGCTGTTGGTGTATGTAAGAAAGCTGTGTACAAGTATGTAGCAAAACAGTGCGTGTATGTAACAGAGGTGTGAGTGCATACTTCAAAGCTGTAGAAAAGCTATATGTGTTAGAACTGTGTTTGTGTATGGAGGAGAGTTGTGTGTGTATTTCGGAAAATTGCGTGTGTGATAGTAGTAGAGTTGTGTGTATGCAGGAGAGATGTGTGTATGTAGGAAAGAGGGTGGAAACTTATCAATGCTATAGGACCTATGCAAGAACCTAACATGATCAAATTTGACTCATGACAATACAGCTTTAAAAAATGCATTGGCAGCAATTGTACCGATCATCTACTTTCAATGAATTATCAGCAAATTGGTGAAAGTACACCTATTAAAAAAAAAATAACAGCCTCCTCCATATCCCCTCTAGCTGTCCTGTCCATCACCAAGATAGGTGCGTTTTCTGCCATTTTAGGTAGAAGTAATGTTCAACCAATTTGCTTCTAATTTAGACAAAGTAGTAGGAAAGTTTATCAAACAAACTCTACATATGAGCTCTATCTATTTTACAATACGTGTAATATGTATTCACAAAATGTCCATTTTCTATATGTGTGAACTTCACATCTTTTTTTTTTTTAGTAAGTTTTAGTGCATGATGAGGTGGTGTTTACCTATAGGATCCACCATCTCTTGGACTGGGCACCATTGATGGTATTTATTGGGCCCCACGTTCTTAAGTAAATCTCAATATTGCTTCAAAAAGGTAGCTATGCATATACAGTTTACAGACAGAATGTTAACATATTAAGCAAGAGTGTGACAACTTATCAGTGCTAAATGTGCCATAAAAAAACCCAGCATGTAAAATTCTTAGCTTTGACAAGTGACAACATATCTGGCAAAATGCATTGTAAACCAAATGTAATTTTTAGCTGCAGTAAATTTTAGACAATCAAAATGATGTTAAAATGTGTGCGTTTCTTACAGTCTAGAGGCTGCTTATTCTGATGGAGGAAAACACTGACAGCATCCTTCATGATCACTGAAAGAACTGTTCTCCTTTCTCCTGCCCTACACTGATCTATCTGATCGGTGCAGTGCAGGGGAGAAAGTCACCAGGACTTACACGGATGTTGCGCATCCTGTGTAGCTGAAAAAACTTCTGCAAGACTAGCCCTTGGACCTCTTTATGAAAAGAAGAACGACACTCCTGATATGTGAGGTGGCATGGATAGGGTCCCAATCAAACAAAGTTGTTGATTAGCCATTGAACCTTTCAGGTCATGTGATCAGTCACATTCCTGGAAGGAATTTCAAGATGTGGTAATGTATACGATGGATGAGTGTACATATATATATATATATATATATATATATATAAGTGTTTGTGTGTGTGGAGCTGCATGAGTATATAAGAGAGCTGTTGGTGTATGTAAGAAAGCTGTGTACAAGTATGTAGCAAAACAGTGCGTGTATGTAACAGAGGTGTGAGTGCATACTTCAAAGCTGTAGAAAAGCTATATGTGTTAGAACTGTGTTTGTGTATGGAGGAGAGTTGTGTGTGTATTTCGGAAAATTGCGTGTGTGATAGTAGTAGAGTTGTGTGTATGCAGGAGAGATGTGTGTATGTAGGAAAGAGGGTGGAAACTTATCAATGCTATAGGACCTATGCAAGAACCTAACATGATCAAATTTGACTCATGACAATACAGCTTTAAAAAATGCATTGGCAGCAATTGTACCGATCATCTACTTTCAATGAATTATCAGCAAATTGGTGAAAGTACACCTATTAAAAAAAAAATAACAGCCTCCTCCATATCCCCTCTAGCTGTCCTGTCCATCACCAAGATAGGTGCGTTTTCTGCCATTTTAGGTAGAAGTAATGTTCAACCAATTTGCTTCTAATTTAGACAAAGTAGTAGGAAAGTTTATCAAACAAACTCTACATATGAGCTCTATCTATTTTACAATACGTGTAATATGTATTCACAAAATGTCCATTTTCTATATGTGTGAACTTCACATCTTTTTTTTTTTTAGTAAGTTTTAGTGCATGATGAGGTGGTGTTTACCTATAGGATCCACCATCTCTTGGACTGGGCACCATTGATGGTATTTATTGGGCCCCACGTTCTTAAGTAAATCTCAATATTGCTTCAAAAAGGTAGCTATGCATATACAGTTTACAGACAGAATGTTAACATATTAAGCAAGAGTGTGACAACTTATCAGTGCTAAATGTGCCATAAAAAAACCCAGCATGTAAAATTCTTAGCTTTGACAAGTGACAACATATCTGGCAAAATGCATTGTAAACCAAATGTAATTTTTAGCTGCAGTAAATTTTAGACAATCAAAATGATGTTAAAATGTGTGCGTTTCTTACAGTCTAGAGGCTGCTTATTCTGATGGAGGAAAACACTGACAGCATCCTTCATGATCACTGAAAGAACTGTTCTCCTTTCTCCTGCCCTACACTGATCTATCTGATCGGTGCAGTGCAGGGGAGAAAGTCACCAGGACTTACACGGATGTTGCGCATCCTGTGTAGCTGAAAAAACTTCTGCAAGACTAGCCCTTGGACCTCTTTATGAAAAGAAGAACGACACTCCTGATATGTGAGGTGGCATGGATAGGGTCCCAATCAAACAAAGTTGTTGATTAGCCATTGAACCTTTCAGGTCATGTGATCAGTCACATTCCTGGAAGGAATTTCAAGATGTGGTAATGTATACGATGGATGAGTGTACATATATATATATATATATATATATATATATAAGTGTTTGTGTGTGTGGAGCTGCATGAGTATATAAGAGAGCTGTTGGTGTATGTAAGAAAGCTGTGTACAAGTATGTAGCAAAACAGTGCGTGTATGTAACAGAGGTGTGAGTGCATACTTCAAAGCTGTAGAAAAGCTATATGTGTTAGAACTGTGTTTGTGTATGGAGGAGAGTTGTGTGTGTATTTCGGAAAATTGCGTGTGTGATAGTAGTAGAGTTGTGTGTATGCAGGAGAGATGTGTGTATGTAGGAAAGAGGGTGGAAACTTATCAATGCTATAGGACCTATGCAAGAACCTAACATGATCAAATTTGACTCATGACAATACAGCTTTAAAAAATGCATTGGCAGCAATTGTACCGATCATCTACTTTCAATGAATTATCAGCAAATTGGTGAAAGTACACCTATTAAAAAAAAAATAACAGCCTCCTCCATATCCCCTCTAGCTGTCCTGTCCATCACCAAGATAGGTGCGTTTTCTGCCATTTTAGGTAGAAGTAATGTTCAACCAATTTGCTTCTAATTTAGACAAAGTAGTAGGAAAGTTTATCAAACAAACTCTACATATGAGCTCTATCTATTTTACAATACGTGTAATATGTATTCACAAAATGTCCATTTTCTATATGTGTGAACTTCACATCTTTTTTTTTTTTAGTAAGTTTTAGTGCATGATGAGGTGGTGTTTACCTATAGGATCCACCATCTCTTGGACTGGGCACCATTGATGGTATTTATTGGGCCCCACGTTCTTAAGTAAATCTCAATATTGCTTCAAAAAGGTAGCTATGCATATACAGTTTACAGACAGAATGTTAACATATTAAGCAAGAGTGTGACAACTTATCAGTGCTAAATGTGCCATAAAAAAACCCAGCATGTAAAATTCTTAGCTTTGACAAGTGACAACATATCTGGCAAAATGCATTGTAAACCAAATGTAATTTTTAGCTGCAGTAAATTTTAGACAATCAAAATGATGTTAAAATGTGTGCGTTTCTTACAGTCTAGAGGCTGCTTATTCTGATGGAGGAAAACACTGACAGCATCCTTCATGATCACTGAAAGAACTGTTCTCCTTTCTCCTGCCCTACACTGATCTATCTGATCGGTGCAGTGCAGGGGAGAAAGTCACCAGGACTTACACGGATGTTGCGCATCCTGTGTAGCTGAAAATACTTCTGCAAGACTAGCCCTTGGACCTCTTTATGAAAAGAAGAACGACACTCCTGATATGTGAGGTGGCATGGATAGGGTCCCAATCAAACAAAGTTGTTGATTAGCCATTGAACCTTTCAGGTCATGTGATCAGTCACATTCCTGGAAGGAATTTCAAGATGTGGTAATGTATACGATGGATGAGTGTACATATATATATATATATATATATATATATATATATATATATATATATAAGTGTTTGTGTGTGTGGAGCTGCATGAGTATATAAGAGAGCTGTTGGTGTATGTAAGAAAGCTGTGTACAAGTATGTAGCAAAACAGTGCGTGTATGTAACAGAGGTGTGAGTGCATACTTCAAAGCTGTAGAAAAGCTATATGTGTTAGAACTGTGTTTGTGTATGGAGGAGAGTTGTGTGTGTATTTCGGAAAATTGCGTGTGTGATAGTAGTAGAGTTGTGTGTATGCAGGAGAGATGTGTGTATGTAGGAAAGAGGGTGGAAACTTATCAATGCTATAGGACCTATGCAAGAACCTAACATGATCAAATTTGACTCATGACAATACAGCTTTAAAAAATGCATTGGCAGCAATTGTACCGATCATCTACTTTCAATGAATTATCAGCAAATTGGTGAAAGTACACCTATTAAAAAAAAAATAACAGCCTCCTCCATATCCCCTCTAGCTGTCCTGTCCATCACCAAGATAGGTGCGTTTTCTGCCATTTTAGGTAGAAGTAATGTTCAACCAATTTGCTTCTAATTTAGACAAAGTAGTAGGAAAGTTTATCAAACAAACTCTACATATGAGCTCTATCTATTTTACAATACGTGTAATATGTATTCACAAAATGTCCATTTTCTATATGTGTGAACTTCACATCTTTTTTTTTTTTAGTAAGTTTTAGTGCATGATGAGGTGGTGTTTACCTATAGGATCCACCATCTCTTGGACTGGGCACCATTGATGGTATTTATTGGGCCCCACGTTCTTAAGTAAATCTCAATATTGCTTCAAAAAGGTAGCTATGCATATACAGTTTACAGACAGAATGTTAACATATTAAGCAAGAGTGTGACAACTTATCAGTGCTAAATGTGCCATAAAAAAACCCAGCATGTAAAATTCTTAGCTTTGACAAGTGACAACATATCTGGCAAAATGCATTGTAAACCAAATGTAATTTTTAGCTGCAGTAAATTTTAGACAATCAAAATGATGTTAAAATGTGTGCGTTTCTTACAGTCTAGAGGCTGCTTATTCTGATGGAGGAAAACACTGACAGCATCCTTCATGATCACTGAAAGAACTGTTCTCCTTTCTCCTGCCCTACACTGATCTATCTGATCGGTGCAGTGCAGGGGAGAAAGTCACCAGGACTTACACGGATGTTGCGCATCCTGTGTAGCTGAAAAAACTTCTGCAAGACTAGCCCTTGGACCTCTTTATGAAAAGAAGAACGACACTCCTGATATGTGAGGTGGCATGGATAGGGTCCCAATCAAACAAAGTTGTTGATTAGCCATTGAACCTTTCAGGTCATGTGATCAGTCACATTCCTGGAAGGAATTTCAAGATGTGGTAATGTATACGATGGATGAGTGTACATATATATATATATATATATATATATATATATGTGTTTGTGTGTGTGGAGCTGCATGAGTATATAAGAGAGCTGTTGGTGTATGTAAGAAAGCTGTGTACAAGTATGTAGCAAAACAGTGCGTGTATGTAACAGAGGTGTGAGTGCATACTTCAAAGCTGTAGAAAAGCTATATGTGTTAGAACTGTGTTTGTGTATCGAGGAGAGTTGTGTGTGTATTTCGGAAAATTGCGTGTGTGATAGTAGTAGAGTTGTGTGTATGCAGGAGAGATGTGTGTATGTAGGAAAGAGGGTGGAAACTTATCAATGCTATAGGACCTATGCAAGAACCTAACATGATCAAATTTGACTCATGACAATACAGCTTTAAAAAATGCATTGGCAGCAATTGTACCGATCATCTACTTTCAATGAATTATCAGCAAATTGGTGAAAGTACACTTATTAAAAAAAAAATAACAGCCTCCTCCATATCCCCTCTAGCTGTCCTGTCCATCACCAAGATAGGTGCGTTTTCTGCCATTTTAGGTAGAAGTAATGTTCAACCAATTTGCTTCTAATTTAGACAAAGTAGTAGGAAAGTTTATCAAACAAACTCTACATATGAGCTCTATCTATTTTACAATACGTGTAATATGTATTCACAAAATGTCCATTTTCTATATGTGTGAACTTCACATCTTTTTTTTTTTTAGTAAGTTTTAGTGCATGATGAGGTGGTGTTTACCTATAGGATCCACCATCTCTTGGACTGGGCACCATTGATGGTATTTATTGGGCCCCACGTTCTTAAGTAAATCTCAATATTGCTTCAAAAAGGTAGCTATGCATATACAGTTTACAGACAGAATGTTAACATATTAAGCAAGAGTGTGACAACTTATCAGTGCTAAATGTGCCATAAAAAAACCCAGCATGTAAAATTCTTAGCTTTGACAAGTGACAACATATCTGGCAAAATGCATTGTAAACCAAATGTAATTTTTAGCTGCAGTAAATTTTAGACAATCAAAATGATGTTAAAATGTGTGCGTTTCTTACAGTCTAGAGGCTGCTTATTCTGATGGAGGAAAACACTGACAGCATCCTTCATGATCACTGAAAGAACTGTTCTCCTTTCTCCTGCCCTACACTGATCTATCTGATCGGTGCAGTGCAGGGGAGAAAGTCACCAGGACTTACACGGATGTTGCGCATCCTGTGTAGCTGAAAAAACTTCTGCAAGACTAGCCCTTGGACCTCTTTATGAAAAGAAGAACGACACTCCTGATATGTGAGGTGGCATGGATAGGGTCCCAATCAAACAAAGTTGTTGATTAGCCATTGAACCTTTCAGGTCATGTGATCAGTCACATTCCTGGAAGGAATTTCAAGATGTGGTAATGTATACGATGGATGAGTGTACATATATATATATATATATATATATATATATATATAAGTGTTTGTGTGTGTGGAGCTGCATGAGTATATAAGAGAGCTGTTGGTGTATGTAAGAAAGCTGTGTACAAGTATGTAGCAAAACAGTGCATGTATGTAACAGAGGTGTGAGTGCATACTTCAAAGCTGTAGAAAAGCTATATGTGTTAGAACTGTGTTTGTGTATGGAGGAGAGTTGTGTGTGTATTTCGGAAAATTGCGTGTGTGATAGTAGTAGAGTTGTGTGTATGCAGGAGAGATGTGTGTATGTAGGAAAGAGGGTGGAAACTTATCAATGCTATAGGACCTATGCAAGAACCTAACATGATCAAATTTGACTCATGACAATACAGCTTTAAAAAATGCATTGGCAGCAATTGTACCGATCATCTACTTTCAATGAATTATCAGCAAATTGGTGAAAGTACACCTATTAAAAAAAAAATAACAGCCTCCTCCATATCCCCTCTAGCTGTCCTGTCCATCACCAAGATAGGTGCGTTTTCTGCCATTTTAGGTAGAAGTAATGTTCAACCAATTTGCTTCTAATTTAGACAAAGTAGTAGGAAAGTTTATCAAACAAACTCTACATATGAGCTCTATCTATTTTACAATACGTGTAATATGTATTCACAAAATGTCCATTTTCTATATGTGTGAACTTCACATCTTTTTTTTTTTTAGTAAGTTTTAGTGCATGATGAGGTGGTGTTTACCTATAGGATCCACCATCTCTTGGACTGGGCACCATTGATGGTATTTATTGGGCCCCACGTTCTTAAGTAAATCTCAATATTGCTTCAAAAAGGTAGCTATGCATATACAGTTTACAGACAGAATGTTAACATATTAAGCAAGAGTGTGACAACTTATCAGTGCTAAATGTGCCATAAAAAAACCCAGCATGTAAAATTCTTAGCTTTGACAAGTGACAACATATCTGGCAAAATGCATTGTAAACCAAATGTAATTTTTAGCTGCAGTAAATTTTAGACAATCAAAATGATGTTAAAATGTGTGCGTTTCTTACAGTCTAGAGGCTGCTTATTCTGATGGAGGAAAACACTGACAGCATCCTTCATGATCACTGAAAGAACTGTTCTCCTTTCTCCTGCCCTACACTGATCTATCTGATCGGTGCAGTGCAGGGGAGAAAGTCACCAGGACTTACACGGATGTTGCGCATCCTGTGTAGCTGAAAAAACTTCTGCAAGACTAGCCCTTGGACCTCTTTATGAAAAGAAGAACGACACTCCTGATATGTGAGGTGGCATGGATAGGGTCCCAATCAAACAAAGTTGTTGATTAGCCATTGAACCTTTCAGGTCATGTGATCAGTCACATTCCTGGAAGGAATTTCAAGATGTGGTAATGTATACGATGGATGAGTGTACATATATATATATATATATATATATATATATATATAAGTGTTTGTGTGTGTGGAGCTGCATGAGTATATAAGAGAGCTGTTGGTGTATGTAAGAAAGCTGTGTACAAGTATGTAGCAAAACAGTGCGTGTATGTAACAGAGGTGTGAGTGCATACTTCAAAGCTGTAGAAAAGCTATATGTGTTAGAACTGTGTTTGTGTATGGAGGAGAGTTGTGTGTGTATTTCGGAAAATTGCGTGTGTGATAGTAGTAGAGTTGTGTGTATGCAGGAGAGATGTGTGTATGTAGGAAAGAGGGTGGAAACTTATCAATGCTATAGGACCTATGCAAGAACCTAACATGATCAAATTTGACTCATGACAATACAGCTTTAAAAAATGCATTGGCAGCAATTGTACCGATCATCTACTTTCAATGAATTATCAGCAAATTGGTGAAAGTACACCTATTAAAAAAAAAATAACAGCCTCCTCCATATCCCCTCTAGCTGTCCTGTCCATCACCAAGATAGGTGCGTTTTCTGCCATTTTAGGTAGAAGTAATGTTCAACCAATTTGCTTCTAATTTAGACAAAGTAGTAGGAAAGTTTATCAAACAAACTCTACATATGAGCTCTATCTATTTTACAATACGTGTAATATGTATTCACAAAATGTCCATTTTCTATATGTGTGAACTTCACATCTTTTTTTTTTTTAGTAAGTTTTAGTGCATGATGAGGTGGTGTTTACCTATAGGATCCACCATCTCTTGGACTGGGCACCATTGATGGTATTTATTGGGCCCCACGTTCTTAAGTAAATCTCAATATTGCTTCAAAAAGGTAGCTATGCATATACAGTTTACAGACAGAATGTTAACATATTAAGCAAGAGTGTGACAACTTATCAGTGCTAAATGTGCCATAAAAAAACCCAGCATGTAAAATTCTTAGCTTTGACAAGTGACAACATATCTGGCAAAATGCATTGTAAACCAAATGTAATTTTTAGCTGCAGTAAATTTTAGACAATCAAAATGATGCTAAAATGTGTGTGTTTCTTACAGTCTAGAGGCTGCTTATTCTGATGGAGGAAAACACTGACAGCATCCTTCATGATCACTGAAAGAACTGTTCTCCTTTCTCCTGCCCCACACTGATCTATCTGATCGGTGCAGTGCAGGGGAGAAAGTCACCAGGACTTGCACGGATGTTGCGCATCCTGTGTAGCTGAAAAAACTTCTGCAAGACTAGCCCTTGGACCTCTTTATGAAAAGAAGAACGACACTCCTGATATGTGAGGTGGCATGGATAGGGTCCCAATCAAACAAAGTTGTTGATTAGCCATTGAACCTTTCAGGTCATGTGATCAGTCACATTCCTGGAAGGAATTTCAAGATGTGGTAATGTATACGATGGATGAGTGTACATATATATATATATATATATATATATATATATAAGTGTTTGTGTGTGTGGAGCTGCATGAGTATATAAGAGAGCTGTTGGTGTATGTAAGAAAGCTGTGTACAAGTATGTAGCAAAACAGTGCGTGTATGTAACAGAGGTGTGAGTGCATACTTCAAAGCTGTAGAAAAGCTATATGTGTTAGAACTGTGTTTGTGTATGGAGGAGAGTTGTGTGTGTATTTTGGAAAATTGCGTGTGTGATAGTAGTAGAGTTGTGTGTATGCAGGAGAGATGTGTGTATGTAGGAAAGAGGGTGGAAACTTATCAATGCTATAGGACCTATGCAAGAACCTAACATGATCAAATTTGACTCATGACAATACAGCTTTAAAAAATGCATTGGCAGCAATTGTACCGATCATCTACTTTCAATGAATTATCAGCAAATTGGTGAAAGTACACCTATTAAAAAAAAAATAACAGCCTCCTCCATATCCCCTCTAGCTGTCCTGTCCATCACCAAGATAGGTGCGTTTTCTGCCATTTTAGGTAGAAGTAATGTTCAACCAATTTGCTTCTAATTTAGACAAAGTAGTAGGAAAGTTTATCAAACAAACTCTACATATGAGCTCTATCTATTTTACAATACGTATAATATGTATTCACAAAATGTCCATTTTCTATATGTGTGAACTTCACATCTTTTTTTTTTTAGTAAGTTTTAGTGCATGATGAGGTGGTGTTTACCTATAGGATCCACCATCTCTTGGACTGGGCACCATTGATGGTATTTATTGGGCCCCACGTTCTTAAGTAAATCTCAATATTGCTTCAAAAAGGTAGTTATGCATATACAGTTTACAGACAGAATGTTAACATATTAAGCAAGAGTGTGACAACTTATCAGTGCTAAATGTGCCATAAAAAAACCCAGCATGTAAAATTCTTAGCTGTGACAAGTGACAACATACCTGGCAAAATGCATTGTAAACCAAATGTAATTTTTAGCTGCAGTATATTTTAGACAATCAAAATGATGCTAAAATGTGTGTGTTTCTTGCAGTCTAGAGGCAGCTTATTCTGATGGAGGAAAACGCTGACAGCATCCTTCATGATCACTGAAAGAACTGTTCTCCTTTCTCCTGCCCCACACTGATCTATCTGATCGGTGCAGTGCAGGAGAGAAAGTCACCAGGACTTGCACGGATGTTGCACATCCTGTGTAGCTGAAAAAACTTCTGCAAGACTAGCCCTTGGACCTCTTTATGAAAAGAATAACGCCACTCCTGATATGTGAGGTGGCATGGATAGGGTCCCAATCAAACAAAGTTGTTGATTAGCCATTGAACCTTTCAGGTCATGTGATCAGTCACATTCCTGGAAGGAATTTCATGATGTTGTAGGAAAGCTGGGTGGTTATATTAGAAAACTATGTGTATATATGTAGCAGAGCTGTGTATGCATATATAGCAGAGCTTGATGTGCATGTCCTGTGGATGCAGAAGTGATGTGTTTTTGTGCATTGTAGTGAATGCATATAATTTGCCTGCTGTAAAGCTGTATGAGTATAATACACATGCTGCAGAGAAACATTAATATTAGATCTCTAACTACTCTATTGTACCCTAAAGCATTAAAATTAGTGTAATTGACTTCTCCACATATCTACACCTCCAGGAAATTTGTAATTAGTTGGAAAAGTGTTTTTCCTAATTTTTTACTATGTAGTCCTCCTGAGTTTTTTATAGAAAGCATTAAAGTGAAAAATATGATAATTTATGCTAAGTATTAGGAAAATGTTGAAATTACACCTATCAAAAAAACAGCCTCCTCAATTTCCCTTAAAGCTGCCCTATCCATCTCCATGAGTAGCGGGAGTATATATCATTCAAACTCTACATGTGAAGTTCACCTATTTTTCAATATTTGAAATTTGTATTCACAACACTTTAGTTTTTTATATGTCTGAAGTATACGGCTATGTGCCCACGATGTAGATATGCTCAGGATATTTTCCTGAGCGTTTCTGCATCTCCCTGGCAGAAAAAACGCATGTGGATTGTACATGCGGATTGTACATGCGTTTTTCCTGCCAGGAACATGCGGATGTGAAGCGTTCTTCACATGCATTTCCGCATGTGGGTTGACAAGCGCTTTCCAAGCGATTTTAGCATCACTTGGAAAGTGCTTGTCAACTTGGTCACACTATATAAATCCATGCAAACAGCATGGATTTATATAGTGTGACCCCCAAAGAATGTGAAAACATAAAAAAAATAAATCTATACTCACCTTCCGATGGCCCCCGCAGTCTTGCTACGCTCCGTCCTGGCTGCCGGCAACTCTCGGTGCACTGTACTGAAGGACCTGCTGTCACATGACTATGACGTCAGCGCAGATCCTACAGTTCACCGCAAGATGCCGGCAAAGGAGGACGAGCGCTGCGGGGGCCGCCAGAAGGTAAATATGATATTTATTTTTTATTTTATTTTTTTTTCACAGGTTCTATGGTACCTGGGTCCAGAGGAGAGTCTCCTGTCCTCCACACCCGGGTACCATCCACACATTTCATCTGTAGATGCGCCTTCCATGCGTTCCAGTGATGCGTAATCCATGCGTTCCAATGCAAGTCAATGGCGGCGAAAACGCAGCGTTTCCGCAAAATTAATGGACATGCTGCGTTTTTTTCCGCAATGATAATCCGCAGCGGAAATTTCCGCAGCATGTGCGCAGCACATGCGGATTATCATTGGGGAGCATGGCTGGCCTTCTACCATGCATTTTTTAAGCATTTCTGCAGCGTTTTTGCCGCTGCGGAAACGATTAAAAAACGTATCGTGGGCACATAGCCTACTACGTGTTTTGATAATCAGGTATTAGTACATAATGACGTGGTATTAGCTTATAGGACCCATCCATCTCTTGGATTGGGTGTCATTAACGGTACTTTTTAGGCCACAGGTACCTAATCATGTCTCAATATTATTTGGCCACAGGTACCTAGTCATGTCTTTATATCAGTGTTGTGAAACCAAAATCAAGAGTGAAACATAAACATAATCTATTATGAAAAGATCTGCACCTGTTTTGGGTTTTTCACCCACTCCTGATTTTGGCTTAGAAATACCGATGCCAAATCCAAGCCAAAATGTGTCTGTGTCCTTACAGTGTAAGTATCCAAAGCATGAAGAATGACAACTGTGTTTCAAAATGCGTGAGTTACAGCATCAGTTATCACAACCTCCCCCACCCCCTTGTCTCATAAATGTGTAACAGTGTTGGATGAAGCTTCGGGAGCTCTGCGATATTGATGTGAGCGCAGAAGATCAAGTCCTATGGAAAGGATTTATTCCTGTACCCACAGAATGGTGGCAGTAATATGGGATAGGGTTTACATGGTTTCTCCCACAGTTCCCACAGCTTCAGCCGTACAATAAACAGATATGATATGAGGCAACCTCTGCAATCCTGGTACTCAGCAGTACTTCGGTCATTGTTCTGGGGTCCTAGAAATTTATACTATAGGGAGCACAGTGGAGGGGAGAAACACTGACAGGAGAGACAAAGTCTGAATGTTGCTACCTACCTTTTGTAAACGTTTAGAACTTGATTATTGATACTTACCTGTGACTTTGTGATTGGCTTTTTGTGCAGAGTCTGAGATTATTCAATCATAATCTTCCATCTATGGCATGAAGAAAATGCTGGTCTTGTTTGGCATCTAAGGCGACACGTCTATTGGGAAGAAGACTTGTCTGCTCAAGTGATCGGCTGCAACTGGTGCATGTGGAGGATCCAGCTGTGTTATATAGGAGGAGGCTATGATGTCATAAGAGAAAAGAGAAGCCAATGAGGTCATAGAAGCCGATGATGTCATAAAATAGAATCTGATGATGTCATAAGAGAGAAGAGAATCCTAGTACTAGCATGGCAATATTTCCTACAGCAATTCATTATATAATCTGGAATAAATATTTATTTAGAGATATCTCCTTGTTAAACTTTTTCACCCCAAAAAACTCACTATGGCAATTTACTCCATAACTACTATTATTATTATTGACATGATAAAATGTATAAATATTTAAAGTGCTCATCCTGGCACTATTAATCAGAGCTCATTTTACCTGATGCAGTTACACTATACAGATAAATGAACATACACTGTATACTCTATACCTATATACTATATATACACAAACCTACCATGTATACTCTATATGCAAATGCATGTACACTGTATATTGGATACTCTATATCTATATACACAAACCTACCATATATACTCTATATGCAAATGCATGTACACTGTATATTGGATACTGTATATCTATATATACAAACCTACCATATATACTCTATATGCAAATGCATGTACACTGTATATTGGATACTCTATATCTATATACACAAACCTACCATATATACTCTATATGCAAATGAATGTACACTGTATATTGGATACTGTATATCTATATATACAAACCTACCATATATACTCTATATGCAAATGCATGTACACTGTATATTGGATACTCTATATCTATGTACACAAACCTACCATATATACTCTATATGCAAATGCATGTACACTGTATATTGGATACTGTATATCTATATACACAAACCTACCATATATACTCTATATGCAAATGCATGTACACTGTATATTGGATACTGTATATCTATATACACAAACCTACCATATATACACTACATACTAATGTACATAGACTTTATATATGCTACACCTACATATCTGCATATTTTCACATCCACCTTATATACATTACACGCATATATACTCACTCTCATACACTGTATAAACACATTCACCTTATATATAAGTAAAAACATAGAACTGGATTATTGATATTTACCTGTGACTTTGTGATGAACTTTTTCTGCCGAGTCTGAGATTAGTCAATCACAATCTTCCATCAATTTCACAAAGAAAATGCTGGTCTTGTTTGGCATCTAAGGGGAAACATCCGCTGGGAAGAAGACTGCTCTGCTCAAGTGATCGGCTGCAACTGGTGCATGTGGAGGATCCAGCTGTGTTATATAGGAGGAGGCTATGATGTCATAAGAGAGAAAAGAGAAGCCAATGAGGTCATAAGAGAGAAGCCGATGATGTCATAAAATAGAATCTGATGATGTCATAAGAGAGAAGAGAATCCTAGGACTAGCATGGCAATATTTCTTACAGCAATTCATTATATAATCTGGAATAAATATTTATTTAGAGATATCTCCTTGTTAACCACTTCGCGCCAGAGCCTGTTTTTGCCTTCGTGACCGGGCCAATTTTTTCAATTCTGACCACTGTCACTTTATGAGGTAATTACTCTGGAACGCTTCAACGTATTCCCCTGATTCTGAGATTGTTTTTTCATGACATATTGTACTTCATGATAGTGGTAAAATTTATTCGATATCACTTGCGTTTATTTGTGAAAAAAATCGGAAATTTGGCGAAAATTTTGAAAATTTTGCAATTTTCAAACTTTGAATTTTCATGCCCTTAAATCAGAGAGATATGTCACACAAAATAGTTAATAAATAACATTTCCCACATGTCTACTTTACATCAGCACAATTTTGGAACCAACATTTTTTTTTGTTAGGGAGCTATAAGGGTTAAAAGTTGACCAGTGATTTCTCATTTTTCCAACAAAATTTACAAAAACATTTTTTTAGGGACCACATCATATTTGACGTCACTTTGAGGGGTCTTTATGACAGAAAATACCCAAAAGTGACACCATTCTAAAAACTGCACCCCTCAAGGTGCTCAAAACCACATTCAAGAACTTTATTAACCCTTCAGGTGCTTCACCGGAATTTTTGGAATGTGGAAGAAAAAAATTAACATTTAACTTTTTTCACAAAAATGTTACTTTAGACCCAATTTTTTTTATTTTCACAGGGGTAACAGGAAAAAATAGACCCCAAATTTTTTTGTGCAATTTCTCTTGAGCGTGCTGATACCCCATATGTGAGGGAAAACCACTGTTTGGGCGCACTGCAGGGTTCGGAAGGGAAGGAGCGCCATTAGACTTTTTGAATGTAAAATTTGTCTGAATAATTAGCAGACGCCATATTGCGTTTGAAGAGCTCCTGATGTGCCTAAACAGTGGAAACCCCCCACAAGTGACACCATTTTGGAAACTAGACCCCTTAGGGAACTTATCTAGATGTGTGGTGAGCACCTTGAACCCCAAGGTGCTTCACAGAAGTTTATAATATTGAGCTGTAAAAATAAAATTTTCACATTTTTCCCACAAAACCGTTTTTCATCCCTTAATTTTGCATTATCATAAGGGTAATAGGATAAATTGCACCATGAAATTTGTTGTTCAATTTCTCCTGAACACGCTGATACCCCATATGTGGAGGCAAATTACTGTTTGAGCACATGGCAGGGTTTGAAAGGGAAGGAGCGCCATTTGACTTTTTGAATGTAAAATTTGTTTGAATAATTAGCAGACGCCATGTCACATTTGGGGAGCCCCTAATGTGCCTAAACAGTGGAAACCCCCCACAAGTGCCACCATTTTGGAAACTAGACCTCTTAGGGAACTTATCTAGATGTGTGGTGAGCACCTTGCACCCCCAGCTGCTTCACAGAAGTTTATAATATTGAGCCGTAAAAATAAAATTTTCACATTTTTCCCATAAAAAATGTTTTTCATTCCCTAATTTTGCATTATCATAAGGGTAACAAGATAAATTGCACCATGAAATTTGTTGTACAATTTCTCCTGAGTACGCCGATACCCCATATGTGGGGGAAAACCACTGCTTTGGTGTACGGCAGGGTTCGGAAGAGAAAGGAGCGCTATGTTGGCTGGGATAGGCAGCAGACGCCATGTCACATTTGAAGAGTCGCTGACATGCCAAAACAGCAGAAACCCCCACAAGTGACCCCATTTTGTAAACTACACCTCTCAAGGAATTCATCTAGGGAAGTAGTGAGTATTTTTTAATTTTTAAATTTATACCATTGGGCAGTGAAAAAAGCATAATTATATTTTTACCACAAAAAAATGTTTTACCCTCAGATTTTACATTTTCACACAGGACAATGGGTAAAAATGGTGCCGAAATGTGTCACACAATTTCTTCTAAAAGTGGCAATACCCCATATGTGGCTGTATTGTACCGCTCAGCCGTACCGCGAGATCTGGGGGGGACGGAGCACTATTTGACAATTGGAGAACAAACTATTGTAGAATAGGCATTTGGATTTGGGAGCACAAAATTTTCTGAATTTCTTTTGGGGGGCAAGGGTCATTTTGCTTTTCCAGAGCCTTTCTGCTACCAGTAACTTGGAAGTCCCTTATATTTTTAACAGATGAAGGACCTGAGTGGGGACTAGCTTTTTTTGAGGACTGAGTTGAAGCTTTTATTGGGAACATTTTACGTAACATTTATCCGGCGCTCTAGGCTGAGCACTTACATCGGGGTTTCCATCTAAATTTCCAAGTGATGTAATTCAGATGAAACCCCTGCAGGATCCATTCACTATAATGAGGCAGCAGAGTTACTCTGGACTCCGTCTGGCCTCTGTTTAGCGGTGTCCTTTTTTTCAGAAGTGCACAAAACTGTGGCCAACCGCACTTTTATGCACGCCTAAAACAAATGACACCGTGGGATCCCAGGCTAGACAGCGTCCACAGTGGCCTATATCTGCCTCATTACAGGGAATCTTCCATCATGGGTTCCGGCTGAATCACGTATTTCAGAGATTTACACAGAAACTCTGGTGTAAGTGCTCAGCGCAGAGCACAGGATAAATGTGAGCAGAGCCTTACTGGGATCTTTGGGAGATATAATAAACAAATCAGTAGCAGGTGAAGAATTGGTTTTATTTATTTTTTACGCCGTTCCTAGTGTGATATAACTGATTAGATTACTTTATTCTTCGGGTCGGTGCGATTACAGAGATACCAGATTTATATCGGGTTTTTATGACTGACAGCTGTCACACACTAAAATACGCTTTTTTTGCAAAATCTAGTTTTTGCATCACCATATTTTGAGAGCTATAATTTTTCCATATTTCGGCCGACAGAGTCATGTGATGGCTTGTTTTTTGCGAGACGAGTTGACATTTTTATTGGTACCATTTTTGGGAACGTGACATTTTTTGATCGCTTTCTATTCCGTTTTTTGGGAGGTAAAATTAACAAAAACAAACAATTCAGGAATTGTTTTTTGAGGTTTTTGTTTATGCCGTTCTGCGTGTGGTAAAAGTGATCAGGCAGCGTTATTCTTGGGGTCAGTACGTTTACAGCGATACTACACTTACTGTATTTTTTTTATGTTTTGGCGCTTTTACACAATAAAACAATTTTATAGAAAAAAATATTTTTTTTGCATTGCTTTATTCTGAGCGCTATAACTTTTTTATTTTTCGGCTGATGGAGCTGTATGGCAGCTTTTTATTTGCAGAACAAGGTGATGTTTTCAGCGGTACCATTTTTATTTCTATTTTGTTTTTTGATCGCATTTTTTTCCACTTTTTGTTTGGCGATATGATGAAAAAGCATATTTTTTTGTTCCGTTTTTTATTTATTTTTATTACGGTGTGCACAGAAGGAGTTAATTAGTGTGACAGTTTTATAGCTCGGGTTGTTTCGGACGCGGCGATACCAAATATGTGTACTTTTTTTGGTTTTGTAAAAATATACGGATTTATTGGTTTAATATTTTATTTATTTTTATTTATTTTGTGATTTTTTTTTTAATAGTTTAAAACTTTTTTTTTACTTTTTTTTACATTTTTACTTAGTCCCTGTATGGGACATTCATTTTTATTTTTCTGATCACTGATCTCATGTAATGTAATACACATATATTACATTACATGAGATCTTCCCTGACTGTTTCAGTCAGTCTCCTGTCTGGCTCAGCTTGCAGGCTGAGCCAGACATGACACCGTATATGGCAGAGCTGGAGGCGGTCATGTGACCTCCAGCTGCCATAGCAACCCCAGGTCCTGGAAGGAAACGGAGGTCTTCGGAGAGGTAAGATGACCCCCTCTCCTCCTGCTGTCTCCTATATGCCGCGATCACTATAGATCGCAGCATATAGAAGACAGCAAGGGGTTAACATCACTGGGACCTGATCTAATCAGGTCCCGATGATGTTCCCTGTCAGAGCTAACGCTCTGCACTGGAATCGCAGCGCTTGCAGGACCCTGGGGGTCCTGAGCGCTGCGAGACCACCCACCGTTTTTAAACGTCGGCGCTGCACAGAGCCCGGCAAGCGCCGACGTTTATCTACAGTGGGCGGTCGGGAACCGGTTAAACTTTTTCACCCCAAAAAACTCACTATGGCAATTTACTCCATAACTACTATTATTATTATTGACATGATAAAATGTATAAATATTTAAAGTGCTCATCCTGGCACTATTAATCAGAGCTCATTTTACCTGATGCAGTTACACTATACAGATAAATGAACATACACTGTATACTCTATACCTATATACTATATATACACAAACCTACCATATATACTCTATATGCAAATGCATGTACACTGTATATTGGATACTCTATATCTATATACACAAACCTACCATATATACTCTATATGCAAATGCATGTACACTGTATATTGGATACTCTATATCTATGTACACAAACCTACCATATATACACTACATACTAATGCACATAGACTTTATATATGCTACACCTACATATCTTCATATTTTCACATCCACCTTATATACACTACACGCATATATACACATTTTTATACACTGTATAAACACATTCACCTTATATATAAGTAAACACATAGTAAAAACATAGAACTGGATTATTGATATTTACCTGTGACTTTGTGATGAACTTTTTCTGCTGAGTCTGAGATTAGTCAATCACAATCTTCCATCAGTTACACGGAGAAAATGCTGGTCTTGTTTGGCATCTAAGGGGAAACATCCGCTGGGAAGAAGACTGCTCTGCTCAAGTGATCGGCTTCAACTGGTGCATGTGGAGGATCCAGCTGTGTCATATAGGAGAAGGCTATGATGTCATAAGAGAGAAGCCGATGATGTCATAAGAGAAGAGAGAAGCCCAGGACTAGCATAGCAATATCTCCTACAGAAATTCATTATATAATTTGGAATAAATATTTATTTAGAGATATCTCTCTGTTAAACATGATAAAATGATGACATGTATAAATCTATAAAGGACTCATCTTGGTACTAATATTAATCAGAGCTCGTTTTGCCAGATGCAGATACACTATACAGATGCACATACACTGTATACTATATTACTATGTACTCTATACCTATACACTATATACAGTGGTGTGAAAAAGTTTTTGCCACATCCCTGATTTCTTATTCTGACACTTAAATGTTTCAGATCACAAGACAAATGTAAATATTAGACAAAGATAACACAAGTAAAGACAAAATGCTATTTTAAATAAAGGTCTTTATTATTAAGGGAAAAAGAAATCCGAACTTACAGGGACCTGTGTGAAAAAGTGATTGCCCCCCTCCTTTAAACATAAATTAACTGTGAAAAACTACTGAATCTATCGCGCTACTTACAATATGGTAAGTTATATAGACCCAAAAAAAGGAATAAGTAAAATGATAACCTCAAAAAGAAGTAAAATGTGATATTAAGAACATAGTGATATTAATAGGCACAAGTTAACAGCACAATTTCACAAAATATCAGTTTTCCATAGGATAAATAAAGGTGCACAAGATTAAAAAGAGTCCATACAGACTTCCGGTTCCGGCTCTGACAGGGATGCGTCTGAGCTCCCAGCCCCCGTGGCGGTTAAACAGCAACATCGCACCACGCACCGACGCCACAACGCTCAAAATGAGCTCTAAGAAGGCAGCGTCACCGGCAGCAAAGGAGGGACGCATGGAGAGGTGACTCCGCAACACCGGGAGCGAGCACGGAACCTCGTCTCCTCAGCCCCAGCGGCAGAAGGTAACCGCCAAGATGGCGGCGGGCGGGAAGCAGAGGGACACAACGCGGGGACAACGACAGCAGAAGAAGCTGGAGGGTTCCGTAAGCGCAGACAGTAGCATAGATGTGGCAGCCAGTGGAGGGGAGTGTAGTGAATGAGACGAAGAAGTACCCTCACCTGGTCACACTATGCCCCCACTAGATTATAAAAAGCTGGCACAGGAAGCATCACACTACCTAGCAGAAGATCTCAGGGAGACAATCAGAGAGGTGATGAAAGAGGCTCTGCTGGGCTTGCAAATCATATCTGACCAGCATGAATCCAGACTCCATACCTTAGAACAGAGGTTATCTGATTCGGAGGACAGGGTGTCACAACTGGAGAACCAAGTCTCTGATCTTCTCCAACAGTCAGCTTACACTAAAGACAAACTAGAGGATCTGGAGAACCGCTCGAGACGCATCAACCTGAAAATCATAGGGCTGCCTGAATCTATACCAAATGGGGCACTAAATGACATCTGAAAATTGAAATTTCTCGTGCCTTAGGGATTTCGCACAAATGCAAGGTAGAAAGAGCCCACAGAGTTGGCATGCCTCCAGCGACAAGACCAGATTCCAGCAAAATCAACAATTCTGAGTCTCAGATGCGTGAAAAGAACCGCACCTCCCTCCAGTCAAGACCAAGACAAGTGATTGTGCGCTACCTTGATTATAAAGACAAAGAAAATATCTTGCGCACCTTTAAGGGTATGAGACGTCCAGTATTGATTGGAGAGCATAGGATCCTGATTTTTGGAGATTTTTCTGTGGCGGTTACCAAGTTGAGAAAAGCTTTTAGCCCGGCATGTAGCATCATGTACAAGAGGAACATCCGTCTCCAACTCCTGTACCCTGCAGTGCTTAAATATAGAGGCCCTGATGGCAGGCTTAGAGTGCAGCGTGATCCCCAGGAAGCGCTAAGACATCTCACGCAAAGAGAGCCTGCGGATAGAAGTAATCACATATCTCCCAGATCGGATGAAATTAGACCGTCGGGGTCTCCGGACCTTGCCGTGATGCAGACTCCCGATCGCCTGGGCCCCGGCATGGTGAAATCTTGCCCTAGTCATCGGGAGGAGGTGTCCAAACCTTGTCCCCGAAAGAAAAGGGGGGCACAAACTACAGTGGGCCCACATGAGGTCAGCACTCAATCGCTTCTGAACCTTTGCCTATTCAAGACAGTGAAGATTTGTGCTAAGTCTGTCTCTCACTGGTAACATTAAGCTGTTTTTCTTGGGGTTTCTTCCCCTTTTTTTTTAATCTTTTCCCTCTTTTCCTTCCTCCGTGGACTCTATTCTACACTATTGGATGACTTCTTGAGCATTTGGAGGATTGGAACAGGGGTTGAGGAGAGGCGCTATGTGTATGCAAAGACGGTTGCTACACTTTAAACTTTGTTCATAAGCCGTTGGGCGGGAGAGAAAGGAGGTTACCTGTCAGTATATGGAAGTTCGTTTACGTCGAATATTTAGAGGGATAATTGTTGAGGGGAGGGGGAGGGTATTTTTACAAGGGGGGGAAATGGGAATGGTTTTTACTGTTGTTGTATAAAGAGTTTTCAGAGCGCGATCCACTTAATGCAACGTCGTCTCAAATTATAATGTGCTGTTATACCACAAATTATGCTTACCCAGTTAGAGAGTACCATCACCTAATCTCACTATATAACAAAGAACATGGTTAAGGTTATAACCTGGAACGTTAAAGGATTAAGATCCCCGGAATAAAGATCAATGATATTGCGACATCTGAAGAGACTTAACGCTGATATTGCCATGTTACAGGAAACTCATTTGTCCCAAAATGAAATGTTTAGAATGCATAGAATGTGGGTAGGGCAGTATATGGCTCTGGGGCGGAAGGGAGGAAAGCAGGCGTGCTAATTCTGGTCAACAGGGCCTTCCAACACAAAATCCTCTCTGAGGTCAGGGACGATGGGGGACGCCTGATACACCTGGTACTGGATAGTCCGTCAGGTAGACTAAGTCTCTATAATATTTATGCCCCTAACTCGGCCCAGAAAGACTTCTTTACATACATTCAAAAGTTGGTCCTGGAAGATGGAGAGGATACAAAAATTTTGGGGGTGACTTCAATACAGTAGTATCTAGCTTAGAAGATAGAAGAAGGGGAGGACGTCATGGACTCTGTGTTGCCCAAAACGAGGAGTTCAAGGAGGGGTCGGGACTACTCCACAATTTGATTTCCTGCTTATGCTTGGGGGATGTGTGGAGAATGTATCATCCCCTAGATCGTGGTGAATTCACACATTATTCTCACCCGCATGATTAGTGGTCACGTATAGACATGTTCTTACTGGGGGGGGGTGCCGATAGATAGAGTAGAAGATGTGACCATAGAAGACATGGCTATTTCAGACCACAATCCAGTCACTCTACAATTGACAGATTCATCGCCAAGAGGGACAGATTATCTGTGGCGCTTCTCGTCATATCTTAGACGAGACGGGAATTTTGACAAATTATTAGGGGAATGGTGGACTGAATTCTCATTAGACAATGAAGCTCACAGGTCTGATCCACGGTTATTTTGGGAAACGAGTAAGGCCGTAATGAGAGGTAAAATCCTAGCCTACACAAAGACACAGAAATGTAAGGCCAATGAGCAGTTTAAAACTGCTAGCGAGGCCGTCAGGAAGGCGTACACTCAATTCAAAAATCTACAAACTTTGGACTTGAAATCCCAGTGGGTGACAGCTAAACAAAAATTTGACGCATGGGCCAAGAAAAAAGAGCTATTTTGGAAAGCCCAATGGGAGGTTGATTTATATAGATACGGGGATATAGCAGGAAAAATTTTAGCCAATTTAGCCAGAGGAAAGAGGCCGCATACGGCAATAACATCTTTGAAAAAGAAGGATGGTACTTTAGAATCCACTCCAAGGGGGATTAACAATCTACTCGGAAAATACTATTCAGAATTCTACAAAGACAATCTAGGGCCAAGAGAGGGAAGGGAGGACTGGTTGAAAAAAGTAAAATTACCAAACTTAGCAGAGGGAGAACTAGAGGGGTTAAATAGAGAAATAACCCAAGAAGAGGTCCTTGAGACGATAAAACACCTGGGTTCCCACAAGGCTCCGGGTCCTGACGGGTTCACTGGGGAATATTATAAAGCGCTTAATGATAAAGTTGCCACCTGCATGGTCCCTTACTTTAATAAGATCTTGAGGGGTGAGCGCCTGTCTGATCAAACCAATATGGCATATATTAAACTTTTCCCGAAAGGAGAAAGGGTATCAACTGATCCCTCCAGTTATAGACCCATTTCACTAATCAATCAGAATCTCAAGATTCTGCCCAAGATTATGGCAGACTGTCTGGCACAAATTATGCCACGGCTTATCGGGAGCCAACAATCGGGGTTTATAAAGGGAAGGTCGGCAGTGGGTAATATTAGGAAGGCTATATTGATCCTGGATGAGGTGGGAAGGGGGAGGTTATGCAGGGATGATCCACCGGCATTACTATTGTTGGACGACGAAAAAGCGTTTGACAATGTAAGTTGGGCATGGCTTGATATGGTTTTGGATGCCTTTGGCTTTCTCGGGTCCTTTAGTACCTTTCTAAAAACACTATACTTTAACACAAGAGCGAAGGTGAACACCCCGGGCTTTCTGTCTGCAGCCTTCCCCTTGGAGAAGGGAAAACGCCAGGGATGTCCCTTGTCTCCTTTGCTTTTCAACCTGGCAACTGAACCTTTTTCTCGATTCCCCAATGATGGCGATGCATTTGAAGGAATACGAGTAGGGCAAAGAACTGTTGAATCAGCTTTATTTGCTGACAACGTAATATTATTTTTAAATAGACCGGGAAGAGATATGGGCAACCTGCTTGCACAGCTTGAAGTCTATGGCTCCTTTTCTGGCTTCAAACTAAACAAATCTAAATGTGAGCTGCTCAGACTGGGTGAGTCAGGTCGCAACATCCATCATGAGAGGTTGGTGGACCGGATAGGAGGTATTAAGGTTAGACGTGACCACATAAAATATCTAGGGGTTTATCTGGGGAGGTCTGCGAGCTCTGTGTATTCTCTGAACTTTGGCCCGTTAATTGCCAAGATAGAGAAAGAGTTGGAGGAGTGGAAAAACCTCCCATTGTCTCTATTGGGGAGGTGTCATCTGATAAAGATGATTAGTTTAGCGAGACTGCTGTACCCACTACAGACGATCCCTCTTCTCCTCCGATATACAGACATCAAACGACTCAATGTAGCATTCACGAGATTCTTATGGAGAGGAAAGAGAGCGAGAATAAGAACTGATACCCTGACGCTTCCCAAAGACAGGGGGTGGTTAGGACTCCCGGATATTAGGGGATATAATTTGGCTTGTCTTTCCCGACATGTGCTAGACTGGCTAAAGAAATCTAGCAAACACTCTAACTATGAAGATGAGGTGGAACTATGTAGACCATGGGACCCGGTTAGTCTCCTTCATGCCTCTTGGTCTGACATTCCACAGTCTTTGAAACACTCATTGATATACAGAGACACAGTGATGTGCTGGAAGCGGTCCGAAAGAAATTTAAGTTGGCGTGGAGGGTTTCAAAATATTTGAATCCCTGGGCCCATATCGGCTTTAAAATGGGAAGGGAGAACATTCTATTCAAGGAATGGAGAGTTAGGGGCATTCAGAGGATGGGTGACCTGTTACATGTGACTAAGAAAAGATGGTTACGTGGGTCGGAAGTGTTAGAGAAGTACGGTCTATCGGCCATGCAGTTGATGCAATATGGACAACTACAGTTCCATGTCTTAAACCAGCTGAAGGATGTCTCGATGGAATGCGTTACAATCTCTTACTTATACAAACGATTGAAAGACATAACCTCATTTGAGGGCGTTGATAAGAGATTTAAAGGTTGGGAGAGATTGATTTAAACTGAAGATCTGGAGGACAAAATACTTAAAGGCTGGGAATTGGTGAGAAAGTATATACCTAATGAAAAGTGGAGGAACATGCAATTCCGTATCATGTATAGAGCGATATTTGGCTTTACCATACCACCAACACCACAAGCACCTGATAGGTTACAAAGTTGCCCAAAATGTGACACCCCTAAGACAGATATGATTCATGGCCTGTGGACTTGTACAGCTATTCAGGGTTTTTGGAGACGGGTTATTATGGCAACACAAGATATTTATAATAATGACATAGGTCACGACCCCTTGACATGGCTGTTACACTTCCCGGCGGAAAAAATTTGGAGATGAAAAGAAGCTAGATTATTGCACATTATAGCTATAACAGCTAAGAAACTTATTTTAAGGGACTGGCTGAGTGGGGCATGCCCCAAGATCCCAGACTTAGTAACAATGCTGAAAGACAACATATTGACTGAGAGGATGGAAGCTGAGAGAAACAAGGATATCTTGACAGAAATTTTTTTTAATACGTGGAGAGCCTTCAAAATTTTGCATCTGACCCCGGACGAGTTGGTTCGTACGGTCCTTCCATTTAAAAATTCCAACTGGTATCTACTAGAAGACTTGAATGGTACTCTGGGGATCTTAAAGATATAGAAGTGGTTTTATTGTTTGTGGTGATAGCGGAGGAACCTTCATTCGATATCTTTCAGGACACTACTAGAGTCATTTGATATACATGATAGATGGCTGTACTGCATTTTGTGGATGTATCTATATTGGGGGCTTATGTTTGATTTTGATTTTGTGCTCTTATGATGTTATTTTGTTATTTTGCTATTTTGTACCATTGACAAACTGTAATAAAAATGATTTTGGAAAAAAAAAAAAAAAAAAGAGTCCATAATAATAATATCATAGAATCATAGAATGGTAGAGTTGGAAGGGACCTCCTGGGTCATCTGGTCCAACCCCCTGCTCAAAGCAGGATTCACTAGATCATCTCAGACAGATGTCTGTCCAGCCTCTGTTTGAAGACGTCCATTGAAGGGGAACTAACCACCTCTCGTGGCAGCATGTTCCACTCATTAATCACCCTAACTGTCAAAAAGTTTTTTCTAATATCTAATCTGTGTCTCCTCCCATTTAGTTTCATCCCATTGCTTCTAGTCTTTCCTTGTGCAAATGAGAATAAAGATGATCCTTCTACAATGTGACAGCCCTTGACATATTTGTAGACAGCTATTAAGTCTCCTCTCAGTCTTCTTTTTTGCAAGCTAAACATTCCCAAATCCTGCAACCGTTCCTCATAGGACATGGTTTGCAGACCAGTCACCATTCTGGTCGCTCTTCTCTGAACTTGCTCCAGTTTGTCTATGTCTTTTTTAAAATGTGGTGCCCAAAACTGTACACAGCATTCCAGATGAGGTCTGACCAAAGAGGAGTAAAGACCGATAATGACTTCACGTGATCTAGACTGTATGCTTCTGTTAATACATCCCAGAATTGTATTTGCCTTTTTTGCTGCTGCATCACACTGTTGACTCATGTTCAGTCTATGACCTATTAGTATACCTAAGTCTTTTTCACATGTACTGTTGCTTAGCTCTATTCCTCCCATTCTGTATATGCTTTTTTCATTTTTATTGCCCAGATGTAGTACTTTGCATTTTTCCCGGTTAAAAACCATTCTGTTGGTTGCTGCCCACTGCTCCAGTTTATTTAGGTCTTTTTGAATCCTCTCTCTCTCTTCTCTAGTATTAGCTATCCCTCCTAGCTTTGTGTCATCAGCAAATTTAATCAGTTTACCCTCAATTCCTTCATCTAAATCATTGATAAAGATGTTGAACAATACAGGTCCCAGGACGGAGCCCTGTGGTACCCCACTTGAGACATTCATCCAGCTGGATGTGAAGCCATTTACAACCACCCTTTGAGTCCGATCACTAAGCCAGTTATGAATCCACCTAACAGTTGCCTGGTCCATTGCATACTTGGTCATTTTTTCAATAAGGATGGTGTGAGATACTTTGTCAAATGCTTTGCTGAAGTCAAGATATACTATCATTGGACACCACTTTGTCCATCCACAGCGTGCAACCATTATATTTCGCCAGAAAAGAGTCCCAAACCTCCAGATCCGCCTTGATCTCCTGAGTAACGCGAAAAAATGATGCGACGATGATTTTCCTGCCAACGCCTCCGATAATCACCTGGAAAACACCCTGACCATCGGCATTATCCTGCAAGCAAAATTAAGCTTGCCCAACAATGACCGTACTACCTTCAACCTTATTTTCTTGACGCGTCGCACCGCCGCTTCCGCCAGCCGCAAATCCATCAACTTTCCTTTAGGAAGCCTACACTCCATCGCCACACTGTCAATTTCTATACCCAAAAAACACATCACCGTAGCAGGGCCCTCCGTCTTGTCTGCGGCTAATGGGATCCCAAACAACACCGTCACCTTCTTTAAAGTTACCCACAAAACTGAACACACTAACAAGCCAGAAGGCCCAACACAAAAGAAATCATTCAGGTAGTGAATTATTGAAGAGACCCCGGACATGTCCCGAACCACCCATTCAACAAATAAACTAAAAGCCTCAAAGTATGAGCATGATATAGAGCAGCCCATGGGCAAACAACGATCTACAAAAATGATTTCATCCCACATGCAGCCTAACAGATGAAGAGTGTCCGGATGCACTGGAAGCAAGCGAAAAGCCGCCTCAATATCCGATTTTGCCATTGTGGCGCCCCTGCGGGGTCAGTCGCCACAGAGGTACTGCATCTCACCCAGAGGTGTGGTATCTCACTCTCAGGTAAGGATGGAGTACTGCCCGGGACCCACCCACTTGCATCCAACACTACACCCTTCCAGGCCAGCAGGCGGGGCAAGATGCACTGCCTTATGCTGAGCCCTGTCCCTGTTGGAAGTGCGGTGGAACCGACTGAGGGGGAACCAAGTATTGGGTGAGGGTGGAGGAAGCAGCTAGGGGAGCACTTCAGTAGGTGTATAAAAAGGGGAGCCATCTTGAGAGAGAGAGTCCAGTCAGTCAGTGTTCAGTCTGAGGAGAGAGTGGTGGAAGCAGGAGCTCTGCTCAGAGAAGAGAGCCTAGACAGAGAGGCCCAGGAGGACTGGCTGAAGAGGAAGGGAGCAGAGGAAGGCTCCAGGAGTGAGGGGATCCCAGGGGCACGGCAAGTGCGGAAGCCACCAATGCGCCCGAATCTGCAGGAACGTGGAGGTATCAGGCCGCAAAGAGGACCGGCCCCTAACTAGTGGAGAACTACAAGGCTCAGCTAGAAACCGGATGCTTCTGTACTTTCAGGGTGCAGCTGCTCACAACCACAACTACATCGCTAAAAAGGTAGCCACATAGGATTCAGGGGACTGCAGGTTACCCGCCAAAATCCGAGGTTACCGGCTTGGGACACTGGCGCAGGGCAGGAGGGTGAGAGCCAGCGCAGGAAGACGACCGAGTAAGGCACACAGACTGGGGTCCCGTTATGTACTCCTGAGGCACCTGGGAGATTGCTGAACCCCTGCCTTGGTAAACACAGGACGGTGTGGGAGGTTACCCTGGTCCTGGTAACCTGGAGTTCAACAACTGTGAGTAAACCTTGAAGACTACACCCCACTGTGTCCTAGAATTATTATCTGCGCCATCACCTGCACTACACCGCACCAACCACATCCGCCCTATAGTATCACTACTTACTGCCCTGGAGCTAAGCTCTCCCTGTGGAGAGCTGAACCAACTCTGCTGTGTCATCATCAGTTCCAGAGGATCTGCACCGCAGCGGCGGCCCCATATAGCAGCATATCACAGGTGTCGTCACGAACATTATATAAAAACTATATTCCCTTTTCTTTAATCCCTTTTAGTAACCGCCCTGGGTCACGGACCGGGTCACTGCCACTGTGACACCCCCAGCACCGACCTGCCCCGCTACAGAGTACCCCACGGCCCAGGGGGCGAGTCACCACCAACGCAGCTTGCCCTGCTGCCCTTACCAACCCTAATGACTTATCAAACGATAACTCTACCGGGATGCCATTCACGGAGTCCTCTTCTAGAGAAGATAAGTGATGAATAAGCCAAAACTTATTTGGTACCAGCTTGGGTACAACATTCAAAGGGGAAATTCTCAATTCTGGCCAAGGCGGATCCAGAAACGGTCCCGCCGTGCTCCCCAAAGCCACTTCATTATACAGCGTTTCCATCACCACCTCCGGGTGTTCCCCTGCCGATTTCAAATTTCCCGGCCTAAATTTTGGCGCTCCAGGATCAAACGGAATCCTGAAACCCTCAGAAAAACCCAGCTCAATTAACCTAGCCGCCTCCATATCTGGATATCTATTTAAAAATGGAAGCATCGCCTCGACCTTCACGGGAGTCCTCCCTCTTTCCAGAACCCTCACCTCTTTTGCCTTTTGCTCGTTTAAAGCACTTACTGAGCCCCTGACTTCCCCTACATCCAAAACACTCGTGCTTAAACTTGCATGTGCCCCCAAACTTACATTGCCCCTAGTTGAACTGCCAACAAAAACCTTTCTTTATAGACACTGAAGATCCGCTGGCTGTCTCCTGCCCTCCGGTTTCTGCTGCTGGGCTTTCAGTGCCCCACAACCTCGGACTCCGGTGTCCAGTTCTTCTGCGCTTCCTCTGGGGTGAACTGCCATGCAGCTCCACTCCCTAGGTCTTTCCTCATCGACGTCCTGACTTCAACTCCTTTCTTCTTTCCTCAAACTAACCCCGCCTCCAGATCCCAGTTGCTAAGGGGAGGAGCTCCCCTTGCTGGTCTGGAGCCAGGAAAGTGTTGCATGCTAGCAAAACCTGATTAGGGGACCCCTCCTTGCTTCGAGGCATGGCATCACCCCTTGTGAGGGAGGCAATGCCACTGTGGCACCCGGACTCCTGGGGTGCCACATACACTTCAATTATCCAACCGAACCACCTCATCCTCCTTTTCTTTCTCAGTATTACTCTTTTCCTGTGATAACACCGAGCCACCACCCTGCAGGCGCACTCCCGCCTGCCCAGATCCTGCTCCTGAACCTCCGGAAGCCACTCACGCCACTGCCGGCGACCTCACATCACTTGCCCCCTGTGACGCCAAGCCCTGCAATACACTTAATAATTGACCCCATAGATAATGCACCCACCAATTGCCCCTTGAATATTCCCTATAACACCCTCTGAATTACTAACCCCCAACACACCCCGAGCACCACCCACATCAGTTAAATTATGAACAAGGGTAGTCTCCTCATCAGGCTGCCTCAGAGAGATCCTCTGACCGGCCGCGACATCTCCTGACGGAACTTGCTCATGTTCTGACGGTCCCTATGAAATCTCGCCCTCCTCTCAGCTTTTCTCCATGTTTTCAACGTTGTCAGGTCTTGATAAAGGCGCAGAAGGAGCTGCCTGACGACGCTGCCGCTCCGGATCCAAAGATAGCTCCCTAAGGTCCCGCACATCTGCCGGCCGCTTCCTGCCCGATGATCTTAAAAGGGCCCCGCAGGACAGCCTGCCCCCGCAATCTCCCGTGGCACTCCTGGACCCCAGATCCTCCCATCCACAGACCCACCCTGCCGCCTGCAGGAGGGCCGCTCATCTCTCATCCGTCCCCTTTCTTGACCACCTGCTGCTGCGCCAGTGTTCCTCATGGCTCTGCTGCACCTCCGCCCTGCAAGCCGTGCTCCTCCCTGCCGACTGTGGGAAGGCCCTTCACGCTCCCTCCCCCGCCGGGGTCGACCCCAGCATGACATCGGGGCCACCGCTGCAGACAGCAACTCCTCCCCCGCCGTACACTGGACGCTGGTCCCGCCCTCATCCGCAGACCGTGGGAGGACTCCTCATCCCGCCATCTTGCCAGGTATAACCCACGGCTGGCTTGTCACCGGGGGTCACCGCCGCGCTGCTCGGGGGCCTTTTAGGCCGCAAACCGGAAGAGGGCCGCAGCGCAGGCACGCCCACTTCTGGTAGGCTGCGGCTCCGGCGAGGATTCCTCCTGGGGATCGGAGAAGGAGCCTCAGGCACGCGCTGCTCCCCTGGCTGCAGAGGTCCCCGAGGGGGCTCCTGGAGCTTCTCCTGCTCTGAACCTCACCTGCTGGTGAGTAACGCTCCGGCGGCCGTGACCGCTGCAGGCCTCCCTGAAGCTTCTTCTGCAGCCGACGACTGTGCACAGGTCACCCGCAGCTGCTGCTGCACCAAGTCTGCCCCATGGATTGCTGAGACAGGCCGCGCTAGGTCCAGCAAGGCCACAAGATCTGCCATGGCTCCACTGCAGGGTCTGGTCTGCTTCAGCTGCGATCCAGGAAGCAAGAGGAGGTAACTGACCCCTGCCCTTCCTTATATCATCTCTTGCTCCTCCCCCCACCTCTTCCCCTCCAATCAAAACTCCCCACACTACTCCTAATCCCTTATTCAAAATTTTAACTCCTTCACTCCCACCCTCCTATCTTGTCATGTGGCCTATACGCCCTATGGGGCTCCCTGGCCTTCCTTACTAATGGTAGAGGGAAACTTACCCTTGTATACTTCGCCTGCCCCAGCAAGAGATTTTCTAATGCCTGGATTGCTTGGAGTTCCCTGTCTGTGGTAAAAATAGAATTGGTGGAATTTATCATGAAACATTTCTTAACAGTTTTTGAATAAAAAGATTTATCTTTAATGGCTCAAAAATGGTTAAAATTTGCTGCGGGTCTCACACACACACAGTCTGGAAAACAACAAGGCTATGTGATCTGATCCATAGATTATAATGGGTGGGTGAACACCGCGGATATAACCCGTACGTGAAACACTGTCGTCTGAATGAGGCATTGACGCGCCCCCGGGGCAATGGGGTACTCGGCATCCGGGCCTGTGGATGCTGGTGGGGGATATCACGGTGGCTGGCCCGGTCCGTGGCCCAGAGTGGTCAACCAAAAAGGGGGATTTGTAACTTGGATAGGAAAAATATAATAAATAGTTTGTGACGCCACCTGTGGTACCTGGTAAGGATTACCAGCGCTGCTGCAGACCTCCGGGGGGTGATGGGATGGCAGCTGAGGTGGAGCGGCCCCCGGGGCCGTGTGGAGTTTGATGGTGGTGATGCTGGGACTTGTAGTGCAGGCGGATGGCGCAGCAGAAGTAACTGACAGAGTCAGGGGATTCGCTTCAATACCTTTACTGGTGCGGATGTCAGGTACAGTCCAGGGTACTCAGTAGGATGGGTGCACTTCAGAACTTCTCCCCAGTGAGTGGGTATAAGGCCTCCTGGTCCGTGTCTGCCTCTCTGTATGCTCCTGGCCAGCCTGCAACTGGGCCTAGCTTATGTGTCGTGTTGTTCCTTCACCTGTCGCTCGGTAGTAGGACCTTCTGCTGGCAACCACTATCCCTGGTAAAGCTGGGGCCTTCGTGGTACCTGATCCTGTAATGGGTCTAGCTTCAGGTCGTCGAGGGACTTGTAGTCCTGGAATGCCGGTGAACCCTACTGGGTATAAAGGGACCCTGTAGGCGCGGACCTGGTGTCCGGTTTGTATATCGGGGTGAGCCTATGAAGCTCCTCTGCCCCCTCAACTCCTCTCTCCTTTCTCCTCTCTGCCGTCGGCCACACTCGGGGCCCTCAGAACTTAGCAGCAGACGCGCTGCGTCTTCGCTGCTCTCAGCGTCAGCACGCTCTCTGACTCTGACTGAACTTCTCACTGACTGAGCTGCCTGGCTCCACCCTCCATATATATATCCCTAACAGGCTCCCTCTGGTGGTGTGAGGTGGAAGGGTGGAGGTGTTTGTATGTAATGAGGGCCTCTTGTGGAGAAGTCCATCCATGCACCCTGGGTCCTGTGGTACCTGTGAACAGCAGGGTGCCACAGCATGAGGGGAGTCTGATTAGGCATTATTTCAAAAGGAAGTCTGGGGTTTGTATTACAGAGGATTGTGGTCAGGAGTCTGCATTAAAGGGGTTGTTGGACAACCCCTTCTTGATCTAAATGTTTGGCCATAATAAAATTAAAACGCCTGAGTATAGGTGAGTATAAGCTTTCTTATTTTATTGGGGCCAAGCGTGGGGGTGAAGGAGTTGTCCAAGTAGTGGACAACTTCTATAAGAGAGAGTCTGGTTTGGGTATGGATTTATGAACTCTGGTAACTGTATCTTTTAGGGCTCTGTTCCAATCCGAGTTCACAGAGCTGCAGTACTGAAAGGAGGGACGGAGCCACTGATTACACAGGAGGTCACTGACCATAAGTTTTTCCTAAGAAATCAAAAGTCAAAAGCAGCAGACACTGAAGAAATGATATAGCAGGTAGGCATCAAACATGTAGAAGAGACTTAAATGTTTATTTTTTGCCCAATTTATATAAACCCTCGTCATGATTCATATCGTCTAAATAATACTAACTGCATCACTAGGATAGGTTCATAATTAGTATTACGCTTCCTACTTCCATTATATCTACAAACTATTGCTCTTCTTATTTTCTGCACACATTGTTATACTTGGGGCTCACTGTATATTACATACTAGGGATTTTTTAGGCTGCAGGGGCCGTTGTTCTTTTCCCCATGGGAGATATTGCATGCGTTATGTTGCACTTATTGTGTGATAATGATTATTTGCTGGATATGTTATTGCAGATTTACATGGCTTTGAATGTGTTGTGAACATGGGTCAGAATGATTCTCGCTGTGGCATAACTTGAAGCTCATGGGCCCTGATGCAAAAGCTCCAACGGGGCCCCTAGTTATTGCAAATCTTCAATAGTAATGGTCTTTTCACATGGGCCAAAGGGACCTTTGAGGCCCCTCGGCTCCAGGGCCCGCGTGCTATTGCAACCCCTGCACCTATAGTTACTCCCCTGGATTGTAGATGTGACATCTATTTTGTCATCATATTGGGGAGAAATCAAGTATCATGGTCAAATTGGCATATTGCTATCACTTAGCCAGCGTAGGAATTCAGGAGAGGCAAAGACGGCTAGTCACCCATGTGGGAGTAGAGAAATAGGTAGAATAAATAGGTCATATTCCCTATTTAACCCCTTCATGGTGCGACCCTTTTCTGTTTTTGCACTTTTGTTTTTTACTCCTCTTCTTACCAGAGCCATAACTTTTTACATTTTCTGTCAATATGGCCGTGTAAGGGCTTGTTTTTGCGGGACAAGTTGTACTTTTGAACGACACCATTGGTTGTACTGGAAAACAGGAAAAAATTCCAAGTGTGGTGAAATTGCAAAAAAAATTAAATTCCACAGTTGTTTTCTGGGTTTTTCTTTTACCATGCTCACTAAATGCTGAAACTGACCTGCCTTTATGATTCTCCAGGTCATTATGAGTTTGTAGATACTAAACATGTATAGTTTTTTTTTTTTTATTTAAATGGTAAAAAAATCTAAAGTTTGTTAAAAAAAAAAAAAAAAGTCACCATTTTCTGAGACCCGTAGCGTCTCCATTTTTCGGCTTCTGGGGCTGGGTGAGGGCTTATTTTTTGCTCACCGAGCTGATGTTTTTATTGATACCATTTTGGGGTAAACCTTGGGGAGACTAGAAGCTGCAATCATCCGATCGCCTGTGCTACACATAGCGCTGTATGTAGCAAAAATGTTCACTTGCATCCCTGCAATGACAACTGTAGGGGTCTCCTGCAGACACCGGGTTGTCATGCCAACCCATCGACGATGCGCAGTCATGTGACATGGGCGCCGATGGGCGGGTCTTGTGACGCTCTTCCAGCGGAGCCGTCTTAAATGCCGCTGTCAGAGATTGACAGCGGCATTTAACATGTTAATAATCACGAGAGAATCGCGATTCCACCCACGGCTGTTAGGAGCACATGACAGCTGATCAGATCCGCTGTCAAGTCCCCGGAAAGGTGCGGGCTCATCGTCGGAGCCTGCATCTAAGGCGAAGACACGTCATGCGCCGTATATGTACGGCGCATGTCATGAAAGGGTTAACAGGACAGGCTTAGCCTTTGGTGTGACCTACTGATAATATTATTTAGAATCTGATAACTGTGACCGAATTGTTGGCCAAATGATGCTTCAGTTGATCATTTGGCCGACAACCATCTTGGCCGTCTCTCCCATACACGGAAGCGCTCACTTGGCCGAGTGCTCCTGTGTTCTCTATGAGAGAAACTGACAAACATCTCTGTCAGCAGCTTATCTCAGAGAGAATGAAGTGATCGGCAGTCCAAAATTGTATATGCCCAAATAATATCTTCCCTGACCAGTTGATTGGCGCGCCAATATGACGCGCCACATGGGCCCTGGGGTACTTGGTGCCGGGCTGGTCGTTGCTAGGGGAGATGTCATAGTGGCGGTGACCTGGTCCGTGACCCAGGGTGGTCAATAAAAGGGGATATTTACAGGGGATTTATAGTTTTTATATAATGTTCGTGACGCCACCTGTGGTATGTGGCTAAAGGGAGCCGCCGCTGCGGAGCAGGTCCTCTGGAGCTGATGTTAGTGCAGCAGAGTTGGTTCAGCTCTCCACAGGCAGAGCTTAGCTCCAGGGTAGGAAATGGTGATGTTGTACACTGTGTTCCAAATTATTATGCAAATAATATTTTCTCAGATTTTCCCAAATTACCTATATGAATTGCAGTCATTGCAATTTTCCAGTCAAATAACTATTAGAGTACAATTGAAAGGTTTTTGTACAAACTGCCTATGATAACAGTATATTTAAAAAAAAATAAAACACTCAAACTGCACTCAAAATGCATGTTCCAAATTATTATGCACAGCAGCGTTTTCAACCTTTTCATTTTAATAAAGAACAAAAAAATGGTCATTTTTGAAATTATAAGCATTAGCAGGTTATTACAAACTGAAATCAAACAGTTTTCAACTCAAAACTTTATTCTAGGTGATGTTACATTTGCACATAGGACCCCTTGTTCGAAAGGAGCTTTTGAACTCTCTCGTCCATTGAATTTGTCAGGTTTTGGCTGGTTTCTGCTTCAATTGTTTTGTATGAGGACAGAATACCCTCCCAGAGCTGTTGCTTAGATGTGAACTGCCTCCCGCCATCATAGACACTCCTTTTGATGATGCTCCAGAGGTTCTCAATGGGGTTGAGGTCAGGGGAGCATGGGGGCCACACCATAAGTTTGTCCCCTTTTATGCCCATAGCAGCCAGAGATGCAGATGTGTTATGTGCAGCATGAGACGGGGCATTATCATGCATGAAAATGATCTTGCTGCGGAATGCACGGTTCTTCTTCTTGAACCATGGCAGGAAATGCTGTTTGAGAAACTCAACATACATTATGGAGTTCATCTTTACCCCTTCAGGGATCCTAAAGGGGCCGACAATCTCTCTTCCCATGATTCCCGCGCAAAACATTACTCCACCTCCTCCTTGTTGGCGCCATAGCCGTATTTGCATGGGGTGTCCATCAACCAGCCATCCTCCTCCTCCACTCCATCCATCTGGACCATTGAGCGTTGCACAGCACTCATCGGTGAACAAAACAGTTTTGAAGTCAGTCTTCATATATTGTTTGGCCCACTGGAGCCGTTTCTGCTTGTGTGCAGTGGATAGAGGAGGTCGACAGGTTGGCTTACGCACAGCTGCAAACCTCTGAAGGACCCTGCATCTTGTTGTTCGGGGGACGTTGGAGGCACCAGCTGCTTCAAAAACTTGTCTGCTGCTATGACAAGGCTTTTTTGCCACTGCTCTTTTAACCTGACGTAATTGCCTGTAGGAAAGTCCTCAATTTTCCCTTATCAGCACGCACACGTGTGTACTGTGAATCAGCTACATACTTCTTGATTGTGAGATGATCACGATGAAGTGTCTTGGCAATGTTGATTGTAGTCATGCCTTGACCTAAACGCTCCACAATTTGTTGCTTCTCAGCAGCCGACACATCCTTTTTCTTTCCCATTTTGGCAGAAAATGTAGGCTGCTTAATAATGTGGGACAGCCTTCTTAAGTAGTCTTGCCTTTCATTGGACACACCTGCCAAACTAATTAGCACAAGTGTCTGCTATTGCTTACAGTGATTTAAAGAGCCCCGACACACATCACCATCAATGAGTTTAACTGACAAACAAAAAAATTCTTACTTTATCACCCCTAAACACTTTTGCTGTGAAGTGTAGTGCAGGGAATGATGGCGCAGTAATAAGTCGCAGAGACCGTGGGGTGCCGTCTTCCGGATTTACTCACAGTTCTCACTTTGCTCCTGGTTACAACTGCAGATCATAACTTCCCACGTTGTCCTGTGCTTACTCAGGGAGGGGTACAGCAAACCCTCAGGTACCTCCTGAGTACATAACAGGACCCCCTTCTGTGTGTTCCTTCTGGCTGTCTTCCTACACCTCACACCCAGTGTCGCAATCCAGTGACCGCGGACCTTGTCGGGTGACGTTTTCTCTGTCCCCTGGGTCCTCTATGGCCACCTTTTCGGTGAAATAGATGTGGCTTTTGGCTGCAGCACTTGAAATGCTGCACCCTCCGGTTACCTAGTTGAATATTGCAATTCTCACTAGTTAGGGGCCGGTCCCCTCTGCGACCCGCTCTCTCCACCGCCTGGTAGATTTGGGTGTACGGGTGGCCTCCAGCACTGCTCATACCCCTGGGATCCTTTCTTCACTCCTGGAGCCTTCCCTCTGCTCCCGTTCCTTCCTCTTCTCCTTCTCCTGGGCCTCCTCACTAGGCCCTCCTCCTGAGCAGAGCTCCTGCTCTGACTCTCTCTCTGACTCAACCCCCTCAGAACTTCACTCACTCTAGAATGTTCCACCCTCTCTTTCATATTGCTCCTTACTGTGCTCCCCTGAACTGCTTCCTCTACCCACACCCACTACATGGTTCCCCCTACTTTGGTTCCCCCAACTCCAGCCAGGGACAGGGCTCAGCAGAGGAGCAGCGCATTTTGCCCCTCCTGCTGGTCTGTAGTAGTGTAGTGTTGAATGCAGGTGTTAGGATTCCGGGCTGTACTCCTTCCTTACCTGAGAGTGAGATACCACACCTCTGGGTGAGATGCAGTACCTCTGTGGCGACTGAACCCGCAGGGGCGCCACACATACATATGACGCTCCCACTGGGCCGTGGGGTACCCGGTGCCGGGCTGGTAGATGCTGGGGGATGTTACAGTGGCAGTGACCCGGTCCGTGACCCAGGGCGGTCAATAAAAAGGGTTATTGATTGGGGATTTATAGTGATTGTATAAAGTACGTGACGCCACCTGTGGTATGCGGCTAAGGGAGCCGCTGCTGCGGAGCAGGTCCTCTGGAGCTGATGTGAGTGCAGCAGGGATGGTGTAGCTCTCCACAGGTAGAACTCAGCTCCAGGGCAGTGTAGATGTTATAGGTTATGCTGGGCGTTGTAGTGCAGGGGTTGATGGCGCAGCAATAATCACAGAGACAGTGGGGTGCAGTCTTCCGAGTTTACTTACAGTTGATAAGTTCCTCCGGTTACAGGGTCCGGACTACAACCTCCCTCATCGTGCTGCGTTCACCAGGCAGGGGTTCAGCAATCCCTCAGGTGATTCAAGAGTGTCTGACAGGACCCCTTTCTATGTGCCTTCCTCAGTCGTCTTCCTGCGCTGGCTCTCGCCCTCCTGCCCTGTGCCTCGCAACCAGTGTCCCAATCCGGTAGCCTCGGGTCTTGTCGGGCGACCTGCTGTCCCCTGGACCCTCTGTGGCCACCTTTTCGGCGACATAGTTGCGGATGTGGCCACTGCACCTTGCAAGTACAGCAGCCTCCGGTCCCTAGCTGAGCCTTGTAGTTCTCCACTAGTTTAGGGGTCGGTCCCCTCTGCGGCTCGATCCCTCCACCGCCTGGCAGATTCGGGCGTACGGGTGGCCTCCAGCACTGCCCGTACCCCTGGGATCCCTTCTGTTCCTGGAGCCTTTCTCCTGCTCCCTCTCCTCTCTCAGTCCTGGGCCTCTCACTAGGCCCGCCTCCGAAGCAGAGCTCCTGCAGAGCCTCTGCTCCACACACTCTCCTCCTCTGACTGGCTTGTCTTTCTAAGATGGTTCCCTCTTTTATATCACTCCCTCACCAGTGCTCCCCTGATCTACGTCCTCCACTCACACCCACTACATGGTTCCCCCTCGCTAGGTTCCCCACCACTCCAGCCAGGGACTGTGCACTCCCGTAGGAGCAATCTCGCCCTGCCCTACTGAAGTGGATGTGTTGGATGCAGGTGTTAGGGTCCCGGGCTGTACTCCTTCCTTACCTGAGAGTGAGATACCACACCTCTGGGTGAGATGCAGTACCTCTGTGGCGACTGAACCCTCAGGGGCACCACACATATTAGAGTGTAAGGCATACTTATTGATATGAATGCGTCGACCGACTTTAGACTTATGTATGGGGGACTGAAAGCTGCATTTACACCTAAAATACAGCTTTCAGTCCCTTCTAAAGAGGCAGCCAATCACACACAATAAACAAGCTAAATGCTCATTTATCGGGTGAAATGATCTAGATGTAATGATGCAGATAGTGAGGATGCAGGGATAGTTAACCAAAGCTATTTATTTTCCTACCACAGAAAGAACGTTTAACTATAGGAACACATGGTGATGCAGGTATATGGAGACAACTAACACAATCTTAGCAGTAATGACAATAAAAGCAGTGTAATAAATGCAATATCTTACTCTATGTTCTATCTGCGTGCAGTCTCATTTCACAGTTAAACGACTATTAATGTCTTTAGCTCAAAGAGCGTCACTGCCAGCGCCAGGCTTGTAGCTGTAATATGCGCTTCAAGCGCCTTTGATTGTTATACTGGCACTAACGGGGGACACCGGTACTTTCCGCTAAGCCACAAGTGCCTCATATGTGAGTCACTTAGTGGGTTCTTCACACTGGCCACCCTCGTTCGTTTCTGAAGTGCAGCCCACACCCTGTACCGTTCGTCTACGCTTGAATTAAAGGCCTGGTTCACTTGGGTCTTCTCGTCAGCACGGCAGACGTCCTGCTTCATCCAATGACCACCGTCTGATCTTCGGTGCTTGACCTGCGGCATCTTGACTGGTGAAGACTGGGGTTTGGGTCTTGACCAACCGAATCTGGGCTTAAATCAGCCATTATCTGCTGTGAAAAATCCGAGCTCGGCATATGAGCCTGCATTAAAGTCAGGGACATGACCTTTGAAGTACATTAACGTCATAGGTCGTGAAGGGGTTAATGTCATTACCTAATCTCTTTTCTAATATACATTACTTAAAAAATCCCTATTGTTCACTAGACTATCTGACTCCTTTTTTTTATTTTTTTTTTTATCTTCTTCCTGTTTCACGTTGCTTCGTTTGAGAACCCCAAGTGCATACTGGGATTTACAAACAAACCATCATCAGGGAGCAGAGGCTGTCGTCATTGCAGTAGCGCCTGTCCTTTCCCTGAATTAAGAGCCGTCAGTGATGTCCTTTTCAGGGTCTGGGCTAGTTCCTCCTCTACTGAGCATGCGTCTGTTGTCAACATCATCCCACACTGATAACATCACCTCCACCTTCCTGATATAGGGCCACATGGCTCATGTGTTTCGCTGTGACCACTGCACCCTAGTTGCACTCTTGTGAAACAGTGTAAGGCTATGTGCCCATGATGCAGAAATGCTGTGGATTTTTCCTGAGCGTTTCTGCATCTCTCTGGCAGAAAAAACGCATGCGGATTTTACATGCGTTTTTTCTGCCAGGTAGAAGCGTAAGTGAAGCTTTTTTAACATGCGATTTCGCATGCGAGTTGTGAAGCACTTTTCTAAGCGATTTTAGCATCACTTGGAAAAGTGCTTGACAACTTGGTCACACTATAAATCCATGCAAACGGCATGGATTTATATAGTGTGACCAAGTTACGATACTGCAAATGCAGCATCAATAGTAAAAAAAAGAATACAAATGGTGAAAAATAAAAAAAAAACATATACTCACCTGGCCCCTGATCTCCTTCTCCGTTGCGTCCGGTGTCTTCAGCGGCTCGCGGTGGTGTAAAAGGACCTTCCATGACGTCATTTAGTCATGTGACAGGTCACATGACTAAATGACATCATGGAAGGTCCTTTTACCACCGCGAGCAGCCGAAGACACCGGAGAAGGAGACCGGGGGCCATCAGAAGGTGAGTATATGTTTATTTTTTATTTTAATTCTTTTTTAACTACAGGTAGTATGGTACCCGGGACTGAAAGGGAGTCTCCTCTTCTCCAGACACAGGTACCATCTGCGCATTGAACCGCATAATATCCGCATGTGCACATGTAGTCATGCGGATGTTATGCGGTCCAATACAAGTCAATGGTGGCTAAAACGCCGCGATTCCGCAAAATTAATGGTAGTGCTGCGGATTTTTCCGCAATGATAATCTGCAGCGGAAATTTCCCAGCATGTGCTCAGCAAATGCGGATTATCATTGGGGAACATTGCAGACCTTCTACCAAGCGTTTTTTAAGCGTTTCCACGGCGGAATTGCTGCTACGGAAGTGCTTAAAAAACATTGTGGGCATCGTGGGCACGCAGCCTAAGGGGGCTCTCTCTAGCTACCACCTCTCTAACATGCTGTAGCCTTGCTGACCATGCATTCGTTCACAGATAATCTCCAGGTCTGGCTGACACAACTGACACCTTTACAAAATCATCACTATCCCGGAGTCAGTATGAAAAAGGTCCTGAGCTCAATGCTCCCACACATTATTCACATCTTTAAATTTGCTATGACTGAGATAGCTGCTGCTAGTGCCCTTACTACAGTGCCTGACAGAGCCAACCAACAAAACTAGGCTTTTGTTACACGCACGACACTAGGTTCAAATAGGGCGAGACGGGTTTCATAAATTCATTGGAATCTTGGGGGAACCGTTACTCAGGGCAACCATAGGCTGCAGCTTCTCTCAGGCACATGATAGATTCAGTTGCTGACCAGACACATCTGACAAGAGTCTTGTTCAACAGTTTAACAGTGGAATTTAATCTGAAGCATGGCCAGTGCAGTTCAGGGATATTACAGCAACAATCTTCATTACAGCACAGTCTCATAAAGCAGGCACAGGAACCTCAGTCTCTTCAGTAGCATAATTCAGCACAAATTAGATCTCTTGGCAGCACACTTCTATACGTAAACAGCAGGCTTTTCCTTCACAAGGACTCACTAGTACACAACATTCTTTATTCTGCATGGAGATGGAGGGGGGAGGGTTTGATGAGGAAGATGATCTCTGTGACACAATTCCTTCCATTCCTTATCTTCCTGCCCGATGGTAGATTTCCTGAACTAACAGTGCAAGGTATCTGACCTGTGTTGAGTTTCACCCTAGACTTGAATCCTGTTCTCTTTCCTGCACTTCTGTGAGATACAGATCACATACCACTTCTCCCTTTGGCTGCAGCCAGAATAGTAAACAAGTTCCCCACAATCCCCCTGGGGCTCTGCTAACCACTCCCTGTCTCTTGTGACTGTGTTAACTCTTATAGTTGCTGGATCCTTTTGAAGCAGCAGCACTATTTCTGCATGTCACACTTTCCCTTCTTTTTTAATGTCGTTCTCGATATTCGTTTTAATTGGTCAAGCTGACCAATTCTGAGACAGTGCTAAAAGTTGAATAACTTTATATACAAATTGGCATTGTCATATTGGCATAAAATTTACAAACATCAATAACAACCTGTTCTTACGACCTTTTGCTTGTAGAACTCCTGAAAGAAATACACAATTAAAACAATCAGCATCTCTTCCGCTGGAGGTTTTCATACGTCTTCAACCAGCTCTCTCTCTCACTAGGCCAAAACAAGTCTTTCCACCAGGTAACATTGTCCATAATGTCTCTCGGTGGTGAATACCACTCAAGTGAGCTTACCTGGTCCGTAGGCAGAAATACCTGTTTCCAATGGACAGTCCTTGGCACTTGACTCGGTTCACCGAGTGTCTCATATGTCAGCATCACAGGCCTCCTCACTTCTCGAGTCGACATCCTCCTGGTAGGTTGTTCCTCAGATACCACGGGTTCCTCGGTTGCAGGAGTTTCTTCTGCCACACTCATTTCTCGAACTTCCTCAAATGATCTTGGAACTGCCTCTGTAAGTTACTGTACTTCTCTTGAATCGTTCGTTTCCACCTGGTCTGGTAATTCTGCTACTCCTAAGTGTCGATCGGTCTCTTCAGTGAACGGTGTTAGATCATCAAATCTGAATTGGACTATATCTGTACTCCTTGGTACAAACTCTGGAGCCTGGGGACTTACTTCACTCTCCTGAGGATGGTACATCCCTCTCCTTGCCGGTCCGAGAAATACAACGGTGTGTTCTTCTTCATGTGAACTTTCAAGATCACTATCCATCTTCGGAGCTTCAGTCTGTGGTGGTCCCTTAGTCGATCTCGGACGATGTTGTTCTACTTCTGGAAAGTCTTGTTGTGGTGGGAGATAATCACAGGGTAGTAGTAAATTCCGATGGACTATTCTGGTTTCCAATCGGATTTCATACACTGGACTGTCATCGGCTTTCCTCCTTACGACCACATACACCTTGTCTTCCCAGTACAAACAAAGTTTTCCCGGACCGCCTTTTGTTCTTGACTAGCACACGGCTTCCCAGTGCCAATTCTGCTCCATAACATTTTCAGTCATAGTACTCCTTGCTCTTGCTCTGTCCTTGCGTAACCACTTTGGACGCTATGTTGTATCCCTCTGCCATCCGTTCCTTCCATTTCCGAACAAACTCTGGATATGTTCTGTAAGTCTCTGATACTGGAGTATCGAACATGATGTCGATTGACAGTCTTGGCGATTGACCGTACAATAGAAAGAAGGGTGAGTAACCCATTGCATTGCTCTTTGTACAGTTATAGGCATGTACCACTTTTGACAGAGAACTCTTCCAGTCTTTCTTCTCGTCAGCTGTTAAAGTGCGCAACATCGACAATAATGTCCTACTAAAACGTTTCACTTGTCCATTACCCTCTGGGTGATAGGGCATTATGTGGGATCTCTGAATCCTACAGTTGAATCCTACAGTACTTTCCTATCTTGGCAAAGATCTGGTTCTCAAATTCTCTTCCTTGGTCATGGTGTAACCTCGTAGGGAACCCAAACCTCAAAGCAAAATCATTGAAGATCTTCTCTGCTGCTGTTCGACCCGCTTTATTGGTGGTGACATATGCTTGAGCAAATCAAGTAAAATGGTCCATCACCACCAAGATGTATTCGTCACCACCACCACCCTTGCACGTCTCGAGATGTAGAAAGTCTATTGAGACCATCTCAAACGGATACGTAGTTTGGATGTTGCCCATAGGTGCCCGGGTTGATGTGTTGGGACGTTTATCTTTCAGACCCCCACACTCCCTGGTCACGTATCTCTCAATATCTCACTGCATGTACGGCCAGAAGAAACGTTCACGGATCAAGTTTGTTGTCCTTTCCACTCCCAGGTGTCCCATGTTTTCATGGAGTTCTTTTAAGACCAATCTACGAAATACTCTGGGTAGTACCAACTGCCGGTTTTGACCTCCTTTACGATACAGGATACCGTCTTCACTGAGGTAGAGCTTCATCCATTCTTTAACTAAAACAGATACTGCTGGTGACTCATTATCTCTCTCCCATTTACTTGGAAACCAATTTTGGTCCACATAAAGTAGTATTCTACCATTTATCTGATCTTCCCGTTGTGCTCTATGGATTTTTCCTTTTGGTAGTCGTTGAATAGACAGGGGGTAATCTTGTTCTCTCGCTTTTATGGTGGTTTCCACCGTCAACGGACACCACAATGGTGTGTTGTCCTTTTGATAAGCTTGTACTGCTTGGGCAGTGCTCTCAATTGCTTCCAAACTGACTTCCTCTGAGCTTTCTTGCATGAACTGATCAGGCTCTAGTGGGATTTTCCACAATCTGTCAGCATCCGCCTTGCATTTTCCTGGCCTCCACTTGATGCTGAAATTGAAGTCAGCTAGTTCAGCGACTCATCTCTGACCTGTTGCATTCAGTTTGGCTGTAGTGAGGACATAGGTCAAAGGGTTGTTGTCAGTGTATACCTCAAACTCTTTGCTGTAGTAGAGATAATCTCTAAATGGTTCACAGATAGTCCATTTCAACTCCAGGAACTTCAATTTTCCGGAATGTAGATGGTAATTCTTCTCGGCGTCTGTCAACGTTCTAGAACCTTAACCGATGACTCTCAATTTTCTATCTTGATGCTGATACAGGGCAGCTCCCAGTCCAACTTGAGAAACGTCACAATGAAGAACAAACGGTAAGTTGAAATCAGGATATCCCAAGATGGGTGGTTTTACCAGGTAGTCTACTAGTTCTTCCAATACCTCCTGGTGGTCTGCTGTCCAGAGAATGGGCTTTTGGGATGAAACGGCGTTGCTTCTTTTAAGCCCAGTTCTACCCGCATTCTTCTTTTTCTCCGTGGGTGTTGTTGACTCTGTCGCCCCCCCCCCACCAAGAGGAGGTATAGTGGGGCGGCAATCCTGGAGAAGTTCCGAACGTAAGTACGACAGTAGGAGGGGAATAATAATATCTACCTCAACTCCCCGACAGTTGAGGGCCGCTTGTCTTTTAAGGCCGGTACCAGAGCGATTTCTGCTGGGTCTATGGTATATTCTTCTCCGGACACAATTTTCCCTAGAAATCGGACTTGCCTTTTGAACAGTTCACACTTCTTTGGGGGTCAACTTAACTCCATATTGTTGACTTGATATCGTTGTAATACGGTCCTCACGTGTTCAACATGCTCCCAGAAAGTTTTTCTGTGTACCACATTGTCATCCAAGTACAGCTGGAAGATATTATCCCTCAATCCTTCTAAATATGTCTCCATGCTCCTCTGGAATTTTTCTGGAGCTGAACTGAGCCCAAACGGTATGCAGATCCACTCGTATATCCCGCATGGTGTGATGAATGCTGTCAAAGGTCTACTGGACTCTTCAACAAACCCTTGATGGTATGCTTTACCCTGATCGAGGACAGAGAACCAGGTACTTCCTGATAGGTTATCCAGCATATCTTGAATCTGTGGTATCGGGTGCTGATCAGGTACTGACTTTCGGTTTAGTTCCCGGTAATCACAGCAGAGTCTCAACGTACCGTCCTTCTTCCTAACACAAAGAATAGGAGAGGAATAAGACGGCTTTTACTTTTGGACCCAAACTCTGTTGATTAGATCTTGTAAATACTCTTTCACTTCACGGTGTAATGGTTTTGGCACAGACATGTAACTTCTGGTTACTGGGGTCATGTCTTTAAAATTGATTTCCAACTGCACCAACGGGATACCGCCTATATCAGAGTCATCTTTGGAGAATGCATGACACTCTTCTCTCAGCATCTGTTTTGCTACCGCTCTATCTTCAGCACACAAGTGTTCTAGGGGTACTGGGGGATCCCAGGACCCCGAGGTGGGTCGTGCAATTTCCTCCCCTGGTCAACTCCTGTTCCTTGGTGGGGAGACTGAATTCATGGTAGACCCGTGGGCGGGTCTCACACTGGCTGAATATACAGTTTTAACGGTTTCAATGTGACCTAACACAGTCTTTGGATCCCTTGTTTCGTAGTATTCATCACCGGTACTTTCACTCGAGTAAACCCACCAGTAGGAATGGTAAGCACAGTCTCACCTTGAACTAGGCCTTCCGGAAGTTCTGATGAGTCTTTTGGCATGAACAGTCTTTTCTGAACTTTTCTTACCAGTTCTACCTGGACTCCACACCTCACCCCCACCATTTGGTTTGCAGGAATGATGTTTGGGCGCCAGCCTACCTTGACTTCTTTTAGGTTCATTGTATTCTGTGCTTTCTTTACTCTATGAATCACATTTTCCACCACGACATTGGGTATGGCAAGCAATGTGACAGTTGCATCCACCACCAGCGTCACTGACTTGTGTTTCATGATGACCTCACTGATTACATTATAACCCAGGATAGGATCCTCTTCCACGTTCTGATCACTGGTCACGAGAAAAGGTACCAAAAGCTCAATGGTGTTGCTGTTGTTCGTGGCCCTCAGTTGGAAAGTCACTTCCACCCAGCCTATGAAAGGGACTTCGGTCAGGTTGACTGCTTTGCCGTGGAGTTCCACTGGTCCTAAGAGTTTGAAGGCACGTATGTGGCAGGTAGCGCCTTCTCCATTCTTCATTTAAAAGGCTCGCTTGGGCTCCTGTGTCCCACAGTGCTGTTATCAGGAGTCCATCTAGCTGGCACTATATAAAGCATCTTTCGCTGATTAGGCCGATGATGCTATCTTTACTGACCGAGGAATCCTCCTCCCAGGAGTTCATCATTTGACCTCCACACTGGGCATTAAGTAACTGATGCCCCTGTCTCTCTTGCAGCTGTTGTAGACGGAAACACACTTGGGGATAGTAATGACGCAGCTGTTTTAGCTCATATGCCGTTCTGGGGTTTGGTGAGATTTGGATTTGCTTCTGGGACCTCCTCTGTGTCGTGGTTACCAGTCGCCCCTCTCTGGCAACCTCCTGTCTTTTAACCCAAAAGACCATGACCATTGGCATTCCTTGGCATAATGTCCTTCCTCACCACATCTTAGTCAGTGTACACATACCGTACTCTGATTTGATGAACGGCACGCTTCACAAGCCGGGTATCTTCTGTTTTGGAACCCACTCCTGGGTCTGAGGGATGCAGGTTCTGTTCTGGAATGAATCAACTTTTTCATCTCAATCAACTCAGCTCGCAGTTCTCCTATTACTTCTTCCCAGTCAGCGCTGGCGGTCCTCTCTTTTGTTGGTGCTTTAAGGTTCCCTCTCGGAGGTGGCACTGGAGGGTCTCCATGATTATCTTCAGACTGGCCACTGGGGGTCTCCAACCTCAGCTGACTCATTTTGGTGATTTAGAAGCTAATTTAAAAAAACATCACAGTATAAGATAATGCCTTATCAACACCAGGTCTGATTACCAAGGCATTGCAGGATGCAGCAAGCCTCCATGATAAAGGCCGGGGCAGCACATGTGCAAAATACTGAGGCAGACAGCCACTCACTAACCTACCAATTCATGGAGGGGGTGACTGTGTAGTATTATACATGCACACCGATGGAGTTTGCATAGGGCACCAATCACTCAGATATGTGTGATGCACAGTGTCTGGCTTGCAGCCTATTGATGACGCCCATACTATTAGATCAGGGGGGCTGCCCAGCACTATATACGTGCACCCCCACAGGACAGACGCCCCAATTTACCCAGCCAACACTAAAGAGGCCTGGCTGCATCCTGCACAAAAATGTGTAAAAAAGATGAAAAATAGTGTATAAGATAAATACACCACATGAGGTAAGGGTCGATATTTTGACCAAAATACGCAAGCTCGCAACCCAGCATCAAGGGTCCCCATACTTGCGAGTCCTAACATTAAACATTAAAAATATGCAAGCTCCATCGGTGTGCGTGTGCACGTATAATACTACACAGCCACCCCCTCCATGTAATCTGACCTGGTGTTGGTAAGGAATTTGTCTTTTACTGTGATATTTTTTGATTTAGGAGCAGAGCCTTTCTTTATCTTTTGTTCGCTCTCTGACTCCAAACTAGCTGCCTCATTCATTTGTTCAATTAGGATTTTGTCCAGAATGCCAGGATCTTCTAGGTACTGTTTCAGCTGCGACTTGATGTATGTACTGATTAACCCTGTTCCCAATGATCTCAAGAACTTCTTCTGGACTAGTCCAGCATCAAACCTCTCGTCCGCTTCTACATCTCTGGATGCAAACAACAGTCTATCCTTCAGTTCAATTTCTCTGCACAAGAAACTTTGGGGTGATTCATTATTTTTCTGTGAGAGGTTAATGAGTCGGTGGAACAATTCTGAAGTACTCTCTTCTTTATAGTGCCCTTTTAAAATCATCTTCAGTTGTTGCAAGGTCAATTGACTCTTCATTTCTAGCATACTACAGAGGTTCATTCCTGGGCTGATCACTTCACCACCCCCTCAACGATTTCATCTGGCTGGTAGCCTTTCTGTAAGCCTGCATCAATCTGGTGAAACAAGTTCATATAAGACAGTTTCTCTTTCTGTTCACACTCTCCAATCTTTCCCAGGATCTTGAATTCTTTACTTATGGTGATTTGTGGTGTTAGAGAGGACTGTCTTCCTGATTTATCTAACCCGAGCAGGTTAAAGGTTCTGTCTGAGTCTGTCACCCGTTAAGAGATTTTGGTCGATTCCTGCAGGGCTGTTGTTAGGGTTTTGAGTTGTTCTTTCAATTCCCGTAGTTCAGTCTGCGGACAGAGATTCCCGCTTTTGGTAATTGGTGCCGTCCCTCCATCCTCCAACTTCAACCTGGTTAGAAACTGTGTTAGCTCCTGGAGGCATGTCCCCATGACGTCTTCAGCTTCTTTCTCCCCCAGCTCATCCATTTTTGCATTAATGGCAGCTAACAGTTGCCTGCGGTTGTGTGCTTTAGAAATCTGTTCTTCTGACATCTTTATATGCTACTGTTCTTAATTCTTCGCAGGTTAACTGAAGAAACCGCTCACTAATTCTGTCTATTTGTATTTCAACATCCATTGCTGCTAGTGAGTTTTCTTTAGGGATGGTCCCCTTTAAGTGGTGTAGCAGAGTTAAGTTGAGGTGCTGTGCTGCTGTATTTTTCCAGACATTTTTCCTCTTCTCCCTCTAGACATTAATCCCCGCTCAGTCCTCCCCATATGGGCCACCAATGTTACACGCACACCGCTAGGTTCAGATAGGGCGAGACGGGTTTCATAAATTCATTGGAATCCTGGAGGAACTGTTACTCAGGATGACCATAGGCTGCAGCTTCTCTCAGGCACATGATAGATTCAGTTGCTGACCAGACACATCTGACAAGAGTCTTTTTCAACAGTTTAACAGTGGGATTTAATCTTAAGCACGGCCAGTGCAGTTCAGGGATATTACAGCAACAATCTTCATTACAGCACAGTCTCATAAAGCAGGCACATGAGTTCATATCACAGCTACTGATGATGACTAAACAGCTCTGACTGTTTACTTATGTTAACCTATCTAGGGAATGCAGAGTGGAGGATAATTACCATGTCTTTCCTAGAGGCTCAGATGATCCTGGCTGTGGATGCTCATGTGATGCTGTGCTGATGCATCATGGTACTGATAGCAAAGTATACAAGAAAAACTTCTTTGTGAAATCCGAGGCTAAAGAGAAGCAAAGATGGGGCTTAACTGCAGGAAACTGAGTAAATTTTATATAAAAGAATTGCAGAGTGTGATAAACTTGGTGAGGGGTATAGTAGCTGGATTGCGTCTTTCATCATGAATTTTTTTTTTTTAATTCCAGACATGCTTTATTATCAATACCAATTTAACACTTCTGAAGACATTACAGAAAGAAGACATCAGAAATCAATACAGAGATGGATTTCGTACAGATGGCGGCATTTGATGAGGCATGTTGGCCAATGAAGTTGATATGGGAAAGAATTAACCATGCATTTACATCAGATTCTCCCCGAAGTCATTTGGGTTCCAAAAAGGAGAATATATATGGGTTTTTAGCTCGAACAATGAAAAATATTCTGTGGTCTGGGACACTTTTTGCTCATACTGGAAAGTGAAAACTCCATTCGGCCCTGTTTTACATTTCATTGGACCTCTGTTTATTGATGGAACAAGTAAAGGATTATATGTACCACCATCACTTACTGTCATTGTATCAGATACACATATTTTAATGCCTGCTCGAGCTTCAATGGTGGATGAAAACATTTTAAAAATTTCCCGTTTTGTTATAAACTCTATATAATACAGTGATGTATATGATAAACACATTTGATTTATAAAGGTGTTTTACTTTATATATACTTTGTTGCAAATTTACATTTTCCCCTACAGGTGTTCATATCTCTTATGTAGGTATCTCATGTTAGAAAAAAAATAGTTAATAGGAGTTATATGCATTTACATGTTGTTATAAACATCAATTATGCAGTCATTTTCTTCATTTAAATATATAGTATGGCACCCTCTTGTGTTCAAAGTGTATATCAATGTGCAGGCGCAGTTAATGTGCTTAGTGCTGCTGGACATGCATGCTCGGTCTCTCTCCTCTGTTTACTGTAGACAAGCCAATAGCTGTCTGCAATGGTTCTCAGGTAAAAAGCCGAGCTTTAGCAATAGCCAGGGGCGTACATAGAAATCATGGGGCCCCATAGCAGAAATTCTAATTGGGTCCACCCTCCCAAAAAAAAAAAAATTGTCAGCGTCACAGAAGACCATATCTCACAACTTTTCAGCCTTTGTATAGTCATTTTCCTCCTGCTGAAGTCTTAGATTCCTCTTTCAGTGCCCCCATAAAGTATAATGCCAACAAAAGTGCCCACCAAACACAATATGATACCCCCACAGTGAATTCCTCCACATTAGCCTCCACATGCACAGTATAATGACTCAACTGTACCCCACCTCAATTCCTAAGGTAAAGTATGGTGACCCTAACACAGTATAATCCCCCAACTGTGGCCCTCACACAGCCCTCCATGCAGGATAATGGGTCTACATACAGTTTAATTGCCCCATACTATATAATGGCCCTCCAAACAGTAAACAGTATAAAGGCCCCCACACAGCCCTCCACACAGTATGATGGACCCCATGCAAACCTTCATGCTGTATACTTTCTTGCATACAGTATAATGGCCCCCCACATAGCCCTCCAAATATTAAAATGGTCCCCCACATAGTCTTCCATATAATGTAATGCGACCCCTCATAATCCTCCATATAGTGGGATGTATTAACAGAAGCATACAGTCTAGATCACGTGAAGTCATTATCGGTCTTTACTCCTCTTTGGTCAGACCTCATCTGGAATACTGTGTACAGTTTTGGGCACCACATTTTAAAAAAGACATAGACAAACTGGAGCAAGTTCAGAGAAGAGCGACCAGAATGGTGACTGGTCTGCAAACCATGTCCTATGAGGAACGGTTGCAGGATTTGGGAATGTTTAGCTTGCAAAAAAGAAGACTGAGAGGAGACTTAATAGCTGTCTACAAATATCTCAAGGGCTGTCACATTGTAGAAGGATCATCTTTATTCTCATTTGCACAAGGAAAGACTGGAAGCAATGGGATGAAACTAAATGGGAGGAGACACAGATTAGATATTAGAAAAAACTTTTTGACAGTTAGTTTGATTAATGAGTGGAACAGGCTGATACAAGAGGTGGTGAGTTCCCCTTCAATGGACGTCTTCAAACAGAGGCTGGACAGACATCTGTCTGAGATGATTTAGTGAATCCTGCTTTGAGCAGGGGGTTGGACCAGATGACCCAGGAGGTCCCTTCCAACTCTACCATTCTATGATAATGCACCCCCTTAATCCTCTATATAGTATAATGCGCCCCATGATCCTCCATATAGCATAATGCACCCCCCATAATCCTCCATATAGTATAATGCATTCCCCATAGTCCTCCATACATTATAATGCACCCCCATGGTCCTTCATAGAATATAATGCACTCCCCATGGTCTTCCATACAATATAATGCACCCCCCATGGTCTACCATAAAATATAATGCACCCCCATGGTCCTCCATACAATATAATGCACCCCCCATGGTTCTCCATACAATATAATGAACCCCCATTTTCCTCTATACAATATAATGCACTTGCCCTGGTCCTCCATATAATATAATGCACCTGTCATGGTCCTCCATACAGCATCATTTTTGAAACACCATTTTTTTATTGTTAGGAATTTAGAAGGGTTAAAAGTTGACCAGCAATTTCTCAATTTTCAAACAAAATTTACAAAACTATTTTTTTGTAGGGAGCGCATCAGATCTGAAGTGACTATGAGGGGTCTATATGACAAATGACCCAAACGTGACACCATTTTAAAAACTGCACCCCTCAAAGTGCTCAAAGCCACGTTCAATAAGTTTATTAACCCTGCAGGTGCTTCACAGGAATTAAAGCAATGTGCAAGGAAAAAAATTAAAATTGAACTTTTTCCCACAAAAATTTCGATTTAGCCCCAAATTTTGCATTTTCACAAGGGTAACAGGAGAAAATGGGCTATATAATTTGTTGTGCAATTTCTCTAACAGCAATCAGAGAGCGGGATCAATGAAATGGGTCCCTGCATTTCTGTCAGTGGAAGCTGTCTGCATGGAGCAGTCACTGTTTGATTTCACACAGTGACCGCTTAAATTCATGATGGACATAGCTCGTCATGATGCGGGAACTGACACTTGCTCATGAAGTGCTATGTTCATCATTCATCGTTAAGGGGTTAAAGGGAAACTGTAAGATCAAAAAACTGGATGAGTTGTAGTTTTTAATGACAACTTTTTACCATATAATGTTCTGTTAAATGGGAAAACAAATCCAAGTGGGGTGAAATGGTGACAAAAATGCAATTTCTTCACTGTTTTTTGGGGATTGTTTTTACAGAAGTCATTCTGCAGCAAAATTTACTTGGTAATATGATTCTCCCAGTCAGTATGATTACAATACCAAACTTTTTATATTTTAAGGGGAAACAGTCATGTAAAAAAAGCTATTAACCTGCAGATATGAGGTTAATCTGCAGGTTAATAGCGTTCTAAAGCTGCCTGGTTCACGCACTGAGAGCCCCGCTGCCAGAAGGGAATTACCTTTATTCTTTGCAGCAGCCTCAGGCTTTCAACCATAGGGGTATGGCTAGTGCAGCTTCAGTCGCTGCTCAGTGCATAATGAGCGATGGCTGTAGCTGCGCCCCGGCACTGTTTGACAGCCAGCTCTAAACCTGAGCTCTAATGTTGAGCCGGCTGTCAGTCAGTGCCAGGGCGTGGTTTCAGCCACCACTCACTATGACGGAAGCTACACCGGCCGCACCAGTATGACTGAAAGCCCGAGGCTGAAGAGAGGAATAAAGTTAATTTCCTCCCGGCTGCAGGGCTCTCAGTGTGGGCACCGGACAGCTTTAGAACGCTATTAACATGCAGAGTTACCCCATATCTGCAGGTTAATAGCATTTTTTTTTAACATGAGAGGTTTATTTTAATAGTTAAGAAAATTCAGAACCTTCTTTAACAAAAAAGGTTATTGTCACTATTTTCTGAGACTGGTAACCTTTTCTATTTATTTTTTTGTCCAAGGAACTGGGTGAAGGCTTATTTAATTGGTTTAATTGTTTTTTATTGTATGTTTGGGGAGAAGCGCAGAAACCAAGAGATGTTTCATTTTTTTGCCTTCCACCATTTAACGTACACTTTAAGTACTTTTATACGTTGAGCCTTTTAGCACAGAAATAATAAGTTTACTCTTGTACTGCAGTGCGTAAGACGTGCCAGTGACTCACTGACACAGCCTGTTAGGCCCTGCTTATAGCAGAATCAACAAACCACCGTACTGTGGGGTCATCAGATGACCTTGGGGTACCATGGCAATTATCACCATCAGCGATTAGGATCACGGGGGGGGCGATGGTATCAAACGGAATCTTTAAAACCCCTTTTAACAACTTAGGTGCTGTTGTCGCAATTGACAGTGGAAAGGGGTTAATTGGGCCCGATCGTTTCCAAAACCGGTAGGGGCCGAAGCTGCAGGGTGTCAGTTTTCGTATACAGCTGTCACTCATGAGAATTTTGCTCACTTGCAGGTGCTATACACTTATTCCTAATCGCCGATCAGGAATGAGGCCTCTTTATGACTGATGTTTTAATGTGTATTGGTGGTTTTTAAAGGGAATCTGTCACCACTTTGGAGTTACCAGACCTCTACTATGGGCATACAGAGTATAGAAAAGTAAATCTATACATACCTGTATGGCCCATGGTAGAGGTCTGAATGCAGAGAAATGTAGTTTTATCTCCTTGGTTTTTCACAGGCTTGGTGTCCCCCGGATGCCAAGCTATCTTCGCCCATCTGCTTGTTCTTCCACCAATTCCCCGCCTATGTTCATGTTTACCATATTTCTCCCCCTCCCTGCACGTCACAGGGCCCTGTGACATGCGCTTTTTTCCCCCTCACCTCCCGGCGCATGCGCAAAGCGCAGCTCACGGGGAGCGAGCTTTGTTTCCTCCCAGGCCCGTTTGGCTGAGTACAGTGCAGCAGTGTTCTATTGCGCAGGTGCCGGGGAGTCACTGTGAAAGTCTCATTTATACTAACATAAGCCCATCTTTTTATAGGGGTGGCTTGGTTACATAAGAGATTGCATAATGGTTGCATAACTATTTGCATGAGTATTGGTAAGACAATGATTTGGCAGAAATACTGATTTTGTGAGATGATGGATTGTCTTTATGGCACCTGAACTACTGTACGTCCCAAATACCAGCGTAAATAGTTTGTCCTTGGCCGAATAGAAGCCTGGAGTTTCTCATTGTTCCATCTCAAAAGGGAAATTTTATCTTCACTTCAGAAGCCAAACTCCCATCCAGTCAAAGCCAAATATTGCACAATATAGTACAAACAAGGATGAAGTGCAGACATAAGATAACGCCACTAAAGAATATTCAGGAAACAAAAATCAAAATGAAAAGGAAATGTAGCAATTTCTTTCACAATTCCCCTTTTTTATCATCTTGCATACCTTTCTAAAATACCTTCCCTGCCTCACCATCACAGGTCTGCAAGACAACCCTACTACATAAGGTCCAAGGCTAAACCTATGTAAATTATGGGATGATAGTCCTGCACAGCATCTATTCAGATGAATCTTGTTAGTCAGACTTTCTATGCCTATCTACCATTACTCTAACAGTTTAAAACAATGTATCAATATTATAATAAAAGATATATAATTGATTTATAACTGCAAACATTATAGATGATATAGTCCATATGAATTAAAGATTAACCACTGAGTGACCACCAATATGACTTAAAACTGACCTGAGCTATAAGTGAATTTCGCATCCTCCTACGGGTGAAAATGCAGCAGCTGTCGGCTGTACACTATAGCTCACTTTAATTACAAATTCCCTAACGTATCCTCCCCAGTCTGACTTCTTGCCTCTTTTTTTTAAACTTCCAATGGAATTTTGTTTGAGAACTCCCAATGCATGCTGAGATACTCAAATGAGCCCTCATCAGGGGGCAGAGGCTGCAGTCACCTCCGTAGCCTCTGCTGCCTCCCAAAAACAAAGCGGCATCAGCGACGTCTGTTTCAGGGCTGGGCTAGTCCTTACTCTAATGATAATGTGTCGGTTGTAAATTCTGACGTATTCTCACTATGAGCTTCCTGTGCTATATTCTTTTGAATTCACAGTGCGCTCCCTTGCCAGCTTTAGAGAGAAATGACAAGCCAGAAGGAGAGAACAATATAGCAAAGAGAAGCCCAAAAAGGTTATATATAAAAATGCAAAAAGTTTATTTAGAACAATTTAAAAACTGTAGTAGCAGGTCACCAAGAAAATTCCAGGAGACAGTGCAGATAGACCAACGCATTTCAGCTTAGCGCCTTATTCTAGAGAGAAATGACAAGCCAGAAGGAGAGAGCACTCTCAGTAGAAATTGTAAGGAGACCACGAAGCAAGCAATGACTAGCCCATCCCCTGAAACACAGGTCACAGATGACGCTTTGTTAAAAGGTCCGCAGCCTCTGACTCCTGATGTTGTCCCGTGTGAGTATCCCAAAATTCACTGGAATTCTCAAATGAAACATCATTGGTGTTGCACAGCTTCTGGATACCCACAGTTGCGGTAGAAACTTCACAGAGCAGATTACATGGGATTACAAGCTTTTACTTCTCAGAACATGAGGTAAAGGAAAAAATGCGCAGTCACTCAGTACTGCACCAGGAAGTAAGAACAAAACTGAAAGTACAAGAGAGACTTTTTTTTCTTTTACAATACAGTAAACAAGGAAACTTTACACAACATCGCCATCTACTGTCAGATCAGCATAAAGTCCCCCTTCACACAAACAAAGAAGTCCACAACTGTTGCATATACCAACACCCTTTCTCAACAGTAAGGACTTATTCAGTCAAACCTAATTTCTTCATTATTCTCTGATGTTTTTCAGCATTCAATGCCTTTGTGAAAATGTCTGCTGTCATATCTTCAGTTGGACAATATTCTAATTTCAGGATTCCTTGTTCCTGATGGTCCCTCAAGAAATGATACTTCACATCAATGTGCTTGGTTCTTGGGTTAACTCTTTCCATCTGAGCAAGAACAAGACATCCCTGATTGTCCTCATTTATTTTTGTTGGTTCCAACTGTGCTTGTCCTAGGTCTGTTAGCAATTGTCTAAAACCATAGAACTTCTTGACGCGCATGTGCTGCTGCAACATATTCTGCTTCTGTTGATGACAGCATTACTATTGATTGTTTTTTACTAGTCCAACTAATTGGTCCACCTGAGAGAAAGAAAAGATAGCCACTGGTAGATTTTATGTCAGTTGGATCTCCAGCCCAATCCGCATCAACGTATACAGATAAAATGCATTCATCACTTGTAGGCAGTTTCAGTTTAACATTGCTGGTTCATTTCAAATAACTTATTACTCTCTTCACAGCATTCCAATCCGCTTTATTTCGCTTGGACACTTTTCTACTCAGAATTCCTACTTCTGCTGCAATGTCTAGCCTTGTAACAGTCGCTAGATACAGTAATTTTCCTATCGCCATTCTGTACTCTTCATTATTTGGTAACACATTTTTCTCACTACTCATCTCTTTAAGATAATTAGTTTCCATTAGAGACTTTGCTGGTTTTGCATCCTTCAATCCAAATGTTTCGGATATGTCTTGAATCATGTGATTTTGATTAAGTAGGAAACTTCCATCTTCTTCTCTTTCTATTTTCATTCCTAAGTACGGTTTCACATTTCCCAAGTCTTTGATCTCGAAATGTTGATTCAGGATTTTTAGTATGTCCTCTTTATCTCTTTTTCAAAACGAACTAAAATGTCATCAACATATATGAGTACATAGATCCATCTGACCATTAGTCTTTTTGTGTACAGGCAAGGATCAGCTTTGCTTCTTTTAAATTTTTCATTTGTGAGCACCTCTGTGATTTTATCATTCCACACTTTAACAGCTTGTTTTAAACCGTATATACTTTTCTGTAATTTGCACACCATGTTTGGGTTACTTTCATCTTTGAATCCTGGAGGTTGTTCCATGTAAATATCTTCTGTTAAGCTTCCATTCAAAAATGCTGTCTTTACATCCAGATGTTTCAGTTCCATTTGTTTCATTTCTGCAACTGCAAACAAAGTTCTTATTGTAGTATGTTTGACAACTGGAGCAAATGTTTCATCATAGTCTTCTCCATATTTTTGAGAATAACCTTTAGCTACGAGTCTTGCTCGGCATCGTTCAGCTGTGTCATCTGTTCGTTACTTTACTTTAAAAACCCATTTACATCCTATAGCTTTTCTTCCTTCTGGTAATTCTGTTAGTGTCCATGTTTTTGAGTCATGCATGGATTTTATTTCTATTTCTGTTGCCTCTATCCATTTATTGGCTTCTTCTTCAGGAAGTCGAGATATGTCTTCCCAAAGTGATGTGTGCACACCATGTATACGATGCGTGTATACGATATACGATGTGTGTACACCGTGTAAATGATGTGTGTGCATCGTGTATCCGATGTATGTGCACCGTGTATATCATATGTTTACACTGTGTAAATGATGTGTTTGAACTGTGTATACGATGTGTGTGCACCGAGTATCCAATGTGTGCTCACTGTGTATCCGATGTGTGTGCACCGTGTAAATGTTGTGTGTGCACTGTGTATCTGATGTGTGTGCACCATGTAAATGATGTGTGCGCACAGTGTAAATGGTGTGTGCACACCCTGTATCCAATGTGTGTGCTCTGTGTATCTGATGTGTGCACACCGTGTATGTGATGTGTGTGCACTGTGTAAATGATGTGTTCACACAGTGTAAATGATGTGTGCACACCCTGTATCCAATGTGTGTGCTCTGTGTATCTGATGTGTGTGCACCGTGTAAATGATGTGTGCGCACCGTGTATGTGATGTGTTCACACAGTGTAAATGATGTGTGCGCACCGTGTATCCAATGTGTGTGCTCTGTGTATCTGATGTGTGCACACCGTGTATGTGATGTGTGTGCACTGTGTAAATGATGTGTGCGCACCGTGTATGTGATGTGTTCACACAATGTAAATGATGTGTGCGCACAGTGTAAATGATGTGTGCACACTCTGTATCCAATGTGTGTGCTCTGTGTATCTGATGTGTGTGCTCTGTGTATCTGATGTGTGTGCACAGTGTAAATGATGTGTGCACACCCTGTATCCAATGTATGTGCTCTGTGTATCTGATGTGTGCGCACCGTGTAAATGATGTGTGCGCACCGTGTAAATGATGTGTGCGCACCGTGTATCTGATGTGTGCGCACCGTGTAAATTATGTGTGCGCACCGTGTAAATTATGTGTGCGCACCGTGTATCCAATGTGTGTGCGCTGTGTATCTGATGTGTGTGCTCTGTGTATCTGATGTGTGTGCACACCCTGTATCCAATGTATGTGCTCTGTGTATCTGATGTGTGCGCACCGTGTAAATGATGTGTGCGCACCGTGTATCTGATGTGTGCGCACCGTGTAAATGATGTGTGCGCACCGTGTAAATTATGTGTGCGCACCGTGTATCCAATGTGTGTGCTCTGTATATCTGATGTGTGCGTACCGTGTAAATGATGTGTGCTCACCATGTATCCGATGTGTGTGTACAGTATATCTGATGTGTGTACCATGTATCTGATGTGTGTACCATGTATCCGATGTGTGTGTACAGTATATCTGATGTGTGTACCATGTATCTGATGTGTGTACCATGTATCCGATGTGTGTGTACAGTATATCTGATGTGTGTACCATGTATCTGATGTGTGTACCATGTATCCGATGTGTGTGTACAGTATATCTGATGTGTGTACCATGTATCTGATGTGTGTACCATGTATCTGATGTGTGTACCGTGTATCTGATGTGTGTACCATGTATCTGATGTGTGTACAGTGTATCTTATGTGTATCTGATATTTCTGCTGTACTGTCTGTCTAAAGATGAGAGCTCATCTAGAAAACTCAGGATGAACAATGTCATAGATCCCAACCAGATAAGCTAATGAAACACTACACAATGAAATTCATAATTGTACCCATAGACCGTGAATGGAATATAGATTTACCCTGATACAGAGCAATACACATGTTTTAGCCTATTTTATGTCTGGCATTCTGTACAAGAACCAGGAAGCTCAGGATGCACAATGCTTCTGTATACATGCATAAGTGAAATGTATTTTTCTGTCAGTATATTTCATTAATATGTCATTAGGTTATATGTATAGCATTGTTTATCCTGAGTTTTTTGATTCAGAAGTAATAAAACTGACACACGTATATTGTTATGTATTAGAGAAAATTTAAACTCCACTTAGGGTCTATGAGAATAACAATGAATTTCATTGTATACAGCAGGGGTCTCAAACTCAGCTGGGCATATGGGCCGCACACGGAAAAACATTTAATTTGGGGGGCCGCATTATTTGCATGACAAAGTGACATTTTTAGTGATACCATTTTATCTTCTATACACCTTTTGAACTGGTCCTCATCTTGCAGACATGGTCTCCCCTCCAGGTCCCCCATATTGCAGACATAGTCTCCCCTCCAGGTCCCCCATATTGCAGACATAGTCTCCCCTCCAGGTCCCCCATATTGCAGACATGGTCTCCCCTCCAGGTCCCCCATATTGCAGACATGGTCTCCCATCCAGGTCCCCCATATTGCAGACATGGTCCCCCATCCAGCAGACATGGTCTCCCATCATGGTCCCCCATATTGCAGACATGGTCCCCCATCCAGGTCCCCCATATTGCAGACATGGTCTCCCATCCAGGTCCCCCATATTGCAGACATGGTCCCCCATTAAGCAGACATGGTCTCCCATTATGGTCCCCCATATTGCAGACTTGGTCCCCCATCCAGGTCCCCCATATTGCAGACATGGCCCCCATCCAGGTCCCCCATCCAGCAGACATGGTCCCCCATATTGCAGACATGGTCCCGCATCCAGGTCCCCCATATTGCAGACATGATCTTCATATTGCAGACATGGCCTCCCATCCAGGTCTCCCATATTGCAGACATGGTCCCCCCTCCAGGTCCCCCATATTGCAGACATGGTCCCCCATATTGCAGACATGGTCCCCCATCCAGGTCCCCCATATTGCAGACATGGTCCCCCCTCCAGGTCCCCCATATTGCAGACATGGTCCCCCATATTGCAGACATGGTCCCCCATCCAGGTCCCCCATATTGCAGACATGGTCCCCCATCCTGGTCCTTATGTTGCAGACATGTCCCCCATCCAGGTCCCCCCCCATACTGCGCACAGGGCCACCCTCCGCCCCATACTGCGCTCAGGGTCCCCGTCCCCCCATACAGCGCTCAGGGTTCTCGTCCCCCATACTGCCCACAGTGCTCCCCCTATACTGAGGACAGAGGAAAAAAAAAGTGCTCACCTGTCCTCCGTTCCCTCAGAGTCCTTCCTGCACCTGTGGCCCCCAGACACAGACCCCGTAACGATAGCGGCTCTCTCCAGCAGCCGCCGACATCAGCGCTGTAATGCAGTGTATTGCCGCGCAGAGACCGGCTCTCTGCACAGCAATACCAGTGTCAGCCGCCGGCCTATCAGAGGCCAGCAACTGACATCTGCGCACGGCAGTGACGTCATACGCTGCTGCGCTGGGACGCAGATGGCAGCTGCTGGCCTCTGATAGGCCGGCGGCTGACACTGGTATTGCTGTGCAGAGAGCCGGTCTCTGCGCGGCAATACCCTGCATTACAGCGCTGATGTCGACGGCTGCTGGAGAGAGCCGCGATCATTACGGGGTCTGTGCCTGTGGGCCGCAAGAAGCAGCCAGAGGGGCCGCGTGTTTGAGACCCCTGGTATAGAGTATCATCAGCTTATCTGTTCGACATCTATAGCATTGCTCAGGCTGGACATGCTGGTTCATGAACTGTATGACAGAAGTATAATAAAGATTGACAAGCATGTTTTACTATGTATCAGTGCAAATTTATATTTCATTCCATATATTTTATTAATATTTCATTGAGTGGGATGTGTAGAGTAGCATTGTGCATCCTGAGACTCCTGATTCATGTACAGAATGCCAGACATAAAATACACTAACACACGTATATTCCTATGTAATAATAAGTATATATTTCATTGATGGTTTCTTGGGTACAAATTGGGTATGAATGGTATGAATGTGATTCATGTCAGTGTCCCATTCCCTGATGAAGCCGCACCTGAGGTGAAACATGTTGGGGAGACTTGTGATTTAATGTCTGTCTGTCCTATTCTGTTATAAAGTTGGTGACTTCCCGTGTTTCGTCCATATCAAATATAGGTGTATACCTTATAATATGAGATTGAACAGATTAGGGACAATATTTTAGTAATACCCTACAGCAAGTTTTCTACAATTAAAAATTAAAGTTATATTTTATGACTTATTAGTGAGGGATTCCAATATGGGGTCCGTTCCTTTGCACTTATGCTTAGGATTTCTATATGCAGATATATCCAATCTTACTATTTGGATCTGTAATATACTGTCTGTCTCCATCCTTTTTGGAGGCCTATTGCCCTTTCTTTTTAATTGGTTTCTTGTTTTTATGTATTAATAATAATAAAATTATATTTTAATTATCAAGCTGGAATCTCTTTATATCTGACAGCACTTCTACTTGTTGTAACAGATACGGATTATGAATGATTTAAATATCATATCATGTGACATATTTCTCCATACACAGTTTTACATGTGAAGCTCTGAATGATCAGATGCTTCTTCCTTGATTCTGTCATTTATATAAGTGACAGGTGGAATGAACCAATCAGCTGCTTGCTCTGTTTTCCATCATTTCAGAGTGACAGTAGAACCAACCAATCAGATGCTTTCTTTTTCTGCCCCTTGTGAGATGACAGTTGGAATGTGTCGGTTGGTTCCGGTGAGGAGCTTCTGGTTATATCTGACCCCAGCCCTGGTACTGTGCAGATATGGGACGTCACGTGCCGCCTCTTCTGGGATGTAAATGACAATATATCATGTCTTCTGTAGGGACAGTGTCATGTACAAGCTGATATATCAAAGTCATAGAAGTCCACGTTCCAGCAGAGATCTCAGCACAAAGACTCAGCGTCTTCCGCACAAGTCACCGTCCAATGATCTGCAAGTTACTTCCAGGTAACAGAATATATATGGAAAATTACTGGCAAGACGGTAAATTCAGAGGGTTAAACCTATGTACAATGTAACTTATTATTTTGACCCACTAAGAGCAGAATTGAAACCGAACAGAATAACTACCTGCCCTAAATGCCAGACACCTAAGACTGTATCTCATGGGTTTTGGTTATGTACTCATTCAGGTAATCAGTGGAGGATTGTCGGGGAGGGGGTGAAAGAAATTTGAGGTCTCAACTCATACTGTTTAATTCATGGTCTGAAGGCAATGATATAGAAAGGACCAGCCCCGGCACTCACGTGTTGATTAAATGCTTCTTTAATGGCAATCCACATAAAGCAAGACATTTCAGCCTCTCCCAGGCTTTTGTCAATTGTGGCACAACACATTCAACATGATTATATGTCACATATAGCCACGGAAATGACTTCATATAAATTAACATAAAAAGGAGGAAACAAAAAGAAAATATATGCAAAACATTCTAGGTATATTGGTTCCTCCTTTTTATGTTAATTTATATGAAGTCATTTCCGTGGCTATATGTGATATACAATCATGTCGAATGTGTTGTTCCACTATTGACAAAAACCTAGGAGAGGCTGAAATGTCTTGCTTTATATGGATTGCCATTAAAGAAGCATTTAATCAACACGTGAGTGCCGGGCTGGTTCTTTCTATTTGTTCAAGTTGATTCCCCATGTTCACCAGCTTGTATACATAGTGTCGACTATTCATTGACTTTACTTGAAGGCAATGATGGCTCCAAACATTATATGTATCCATCTTGTTTATTACATGTGCTCCAACTTGAAACATTGGTTGTAAGATCAGTTACCACCTTGTCCGAACTAATCACAAAAATAAAACAAAAATATTACACACCGATAGGGTAGATGCCGAAAAAAGGAGGAACAAGCAAGTAAATTCCTAACAAAATGGAAGCTACTGTATCTATTTCTAGATATTGCTCAAAGAAAGAAATAACGTAGAAGTGACCTTCTAGAGTCTGAAAGCAAAATTGGCAATTTATTGAGATTTCAATGTCCCAGTTGAATGTAGATGAATATTGTTATGTGTATTTGTGTATTTATGGTAATGATTATAGATTTTGATTTTAGGTTTTGTTACATAGGGATCGCTTTTCTCTGCATTTGATAATGTAATATGTACTGTGATATTCTGAGGCCTGCGCGCCCAACACTCTGTAGATGAACCCCCTATGTGCGAGCGAGCTTTATATTTTGTGTTGTATTCATTGCATTGTAAAATCAAATAAAAATTACTTACAAAAATGAGTCATACCTAATGATCCTGATTGTAAAGCAACTATTGATTGTATAATTGATTGCGTCTTTGTCATAAAAAGCTACAAATGTTTTAATCTGAGAAAACGAAATAAAAATTCACTGAAAATAAAATAAAAATGAGTCAGTGGGTCCTACTCTATGGGGAAAGAGCGGACATATTGCCTGTGCTGCGGGGAATAAATATGGATGATACTATAACATAAATAATGGAAGCCTATGAACATCACTGGGAAAAAAGAAAACTAGAAAAATGTTCAAAAACAAAATACACTTTGGTACATTGGTGAGCATTCATAGGAGCACAGATCGCACCGCTTATTTTACAGCAGGTTACGAATACTCTTTTTTGCAATTTTGAGGAGTATTTTTATACAAGAAGTAATAATTTGCAGTAACTCACATTTATAGTAAACAGGTTTCCATAATGCTAAGACCTCGCTATATATGCAGGTACACATGCAGGACCGGTTTTAGACATATTGGGGCCCCCAATCCTGAAATATTCCACCAACAACACTGTTTGGCCTCGTGCCCATGTTGAGTATTTGGTCAGTATTTTATATCAGTATTTGTAAGCCAAAATCAGGAGAGGAACAATCAGAGGAAAAGTATAATAGAAACACGTCACCACTTCTGTATTTATCACCCACTCCTGTTTTTGGATTACAAATACTGATGTGAAATACTGACCAAATACTGAATGTGTGAACGTAGCCTTACACTGGTACCAGTGTAATCAATGTGCCATCAGTGTGTCATTCGTGTGCCGTGTGTGTGTCATCGTGTTTTTCCTGTATGGATACTGGAAATGAAATTACAATGCTTCCACTATGCTTTCAATGTTAAACACATACACACGGCACATGGACTGTACCCAGGTGCCATCCGTGTGCTGGATGTGTTTACACCCATAGACTTGTATTGGCCCCTGTCATCCGGCTGCAGGGAAAAAAATGGACATGTGAGCAGCACCATAGGTTGAAATGAGTACATTTGGAATCCCTAAAAAAAATGTCACACGTACTGTATGGATGCCACACGTGCCGGAAACAGTGACGTAGGAAGGGGGCCTCAGCGTAGGGTCACACGACCGTATAAAACATCTTTCAGAGTTTCATTCTGAAAAGTGGAGCAATTTTTTTCTCACTTGTCTTCCGTGTACAATCCGTGTTTTACAGCAGCAGTTATTAACCCTTTACAGGACCATTTACAGTTTCTTATGTTACAGAACTGCAATGTAAAATCGGATTCTACATTGTGGCATCTGATTTTTTATGACGCACCCATAGGCTTGAATGGGTGTCTCATCTGGTTTATGGTAGGAACTAGTGCATGCTGCAATTCGGTCAGTGAAAAAAAAATCCCTCATCTGCACTGCCCCATTGGATCACATTGGTCCGAGTGCTGTCTGGTTTTATCACGGTTAACACTCGGACTGAAAGTACAGTCATGTGAATGAAATCTAACAGTCAAATAGAAAACATTAGCAGAATTTCCATCTTTTTGTACATTCTACCTCACAAATGGCAGAATAAAAAGTGATAAAATAAAGTCCTATATGTCCCCCAAACTACCCTGCTAAATCCCCTCTGTCTTTAGTGCCGATGCTCCCGTGTCCCTGATAGTCATTATTCAATTTGCAGCTAGAGGTAGAGCCACAAGATCACTGCAGCCAAGTACCACGACTGCCATAGACTTCTAGAGCATCAGTGCTGGAGCCGCGGGGGAGTCATCATTTCATGAGAATTATTTTTACACTCGCAGAAAACCCCTGTAAGGTCTGTTCACTTGCACAGTTTTTCTGCGGATTGTTCTGCATCAAAAACCAGAGTGTTGGCAGGAAAAATTCTGCGTTTTTTCAGCCTTTTCGTTTCCCATTCATTTGAATAGGGAAAAAAAACACTGCAAAAATGCTGGAAGAATTGACATGCAACGGATTTATAAAAAAAAGTGTCTTGTGGTCTGTGTCTGTCTGTCTGCTGTACTGGGAGAGTTTGGAGTTGTATAGTAGACTGCACTATTCCATACTATAGTATGTTCAACCCTTTTCACACTTTTTCTGCAGTGCGTCCGGGGGCTCTGCTTGAATCCCCCCAAAATAGGATTCACACAAATTCCCGATGGGGCCACAGACTACAATGACACAAGCGGACTTCAAATGAATTCCATTTGCTTTTTTTTCTGATATTGATCCTCTGATTTAGTTTCTTAAAGTCCCTGTTTGTGTTTTTTCTTCTAAGCGTCCATTTTTCTGTGGCTGTTGGAACAGACAGACATATACAGAAAAAAATCACACATGGAATTCATTTGAAGTTCATTCCTGTCATTGCAGTCTATGGCTCCATAGGAAATTCAGGCAGAAACCACCAGGCTCAGTAAAGAAAAACAGTGTGAACAGGCCCTAATGTAAAACGCTTACATAAGACATAAACTGTGCTTAGAGATGATCCCTATTATGGTGACACTACAATTACAGAACTATATATGCAGCACATAACAGATATACCCTATACATGTACACACATATTTTATATACACTGCTCAAAAAAATTAAGGGAACACTCAAATAACACATCCTAGATCTGAATGAATGAAATACTCTCATTGAATACTTTGTTCTTCACAAAGTTGAATGTGCTGAAAATAAAATCACACAAAAATCATCAATGGAAATCAAATTTATGAACCAATGGAGGCCTGGATTTGGAGTCACCCCCAAAATTAAAGTGGAAAAACACCCTACAGGCTGATCCAACTTTGATGTAATGTCCTTAAAACAAGTCAAAATGAGGCTCAGTATTGTGTGTGGCCTCAACGTGCCTGTATGACCTCCCTACAACGCCTGGGCATGCTCCTGATGAGGTTGTGGATGGTCTCCTGTGGGATCTCCTCCCAGACCTGGACTAAAGAATCCGCCAACTCTTGGGCAGTCTGTGGTGCAACGTGACGTTGGTGGATGGAGCGAGACATGATGTCCCAGATGTGCTCAATCGGATTCAGGTCTGGGGAACGTGCGGGCCATTCCATAGCTTTAATGCCTTCATCTTGCAGGAACATCTGACACACTCCAGCCACATGAGGTCAAGCATTGTCCTGCATTAGGAGGAACCCAGGGCCAACCTCACCAGCATATGTTCTCACAAGGGGTCTGAGGATCTCATCTCGGTACCTAATGGCAGTCAGGCTACCTCTGGCAAGCACATGGAGGGCTGTGCAGCCCTCCAAAGAAATGCCACCCCACACCATTACTGACCCACAGCCAAACTGGTCATGCTGAAGGATGTTGCAGGCAGCAGATCGCTCTCCACGGCGTCTCCAGACTCTGTTACGTCTGTCACATGTGCTCAGTGTGAACCTGCTTTCATCTGTGAAGAGCACAGGGTGCCAGTGGTGACTTTGCCAATCCTGGTGTTCTGTGGCAAATGCCAAGCGTCCTGCACGGTGATGGGCTGTGAGCACAACCCCCATCTGTGGATGTCGGGCCCTCATACCACCCTCATGGAGTCTGTTTCTAACCGTTTGTGCAGACACATGCACATTTGTGGCCTGATGGAGGTAATTTTGAAGGGCTCTGGCAGTGCTCCTCCTGTTCCTCCTTGCACAAAGGCGGAAGTAGCAGTCCTGCTGCTGGATTGTTGCCCTCCTACGGCCCCCTCCACATCTCCTGGTGTACTGGCCTGTCTCCTGGTAGTGCCTCCAGCCTCTGGATATTACGCTGACAGACACAGCAAACCTTCTTGCCACAGCTCGCATTGATGTGCCATGCTGGATGAGTTGCAGTACCTGAGCAACTTCTGTGGGTTGTAGAGTCCGTCTCATGCTACCATGAGTGTGAAAGCACAACCAACATTCAAAAGTGACCAAAACATCAGCCAGAAAGCATTGGTACTGAGATGTGATCTGCGGTCCCCACCTGCAGAACCACTCCTTTATTGAGTGTGTCTTGATAATTGCCAATAATTTCCATCTATTTTCTATTCCATTTGCACAACAGCATGTGAAATTGATTGTCAATCAGTGTTGCTTCCTAAGTGGACAGTTTGATTTCACAGAAGTTTGATTTACTTGGAGTTATATTCTGTTGTTTAAGTGTTTCCTTTATTTTTTGAGCAGTGTATATACATTATACACATACTGTAATGCACACGCCCGGGCTGAGCGGCGTGTGCGTGTGATTGTAGTGATTCCACTGGACCGTGCCGGAGAGTGAATGCCTGGAGGGGCGTAACTAGGTATTCACCCGATCCGACCAGGGTCGCACGACGGCATACGACGCCAGTGCACCAAGGAGGAACCGAGCAGAGGGACCAGGTGCTACTCCAGGACAGACCCCAGACACGGCTGTTGACCCACACAGGGGAACACAGGAACAGACTGGTAGGCTGGCGCACAGACTGGTGGGTATAGGCAGGCACGACTGGTATGCAGGCAGGCGGGTATGCAGGCAGGGGGGTACAGGCAAGCACGGCTAGAGTGCAGACAGGGAGGCACTAGCAGGTAGGAACACAGGCGGGATAGGACCCAGTACACACTGGGACTCAGGAACAATACAGGCAGAGGGGTACAGGCAAGCACAGCTAGAGTGCAGACAGGGAGGCACTAGCAGGTAGGGACACTGGTGGGATAGGACCCAGTACACACTGGGACTCAGGAACAGAACCACAGATGTGGCGGACAAACACAGCAGAGTGAGGCCGCCCAGAGAGGTGAGCGAGAGCAGGGCAGGGCAGGACGAGGCCGTCTGGAGCGGTGAGAATGAGTAGAGCAGGACAAGGCCGCCAGGAGCAGTGAGCAAAGGGTCAGAGCTGAGCGAGACTGCCGGAGCAGTGAGCAAGAGTAAAGCAGGACGAGGCCGCCTGGAGCGGTGAGCAAGAGTGGAGCAAGACTGCCGGGGCAGTGAGCAAAAGGATAAGAGCGGAGCGAGACTGCCGGAGCAGTGAGCAAAAGGGTCAGAGCGGAGCAAGGCTGCCGGAGCAGCGAGCAAAGGAGTCAGAACAGGCTAGAACCGCCGGAGCGGTGAGCAAAGGAGTCAGAGCAGGCTAGAACCGCCGGAGCGATGAGCAAAGGAGTCAGAGCAGGCTAGAACCGCCGGAGCGGTGAGCAAAGGAGTCAGAGCAGGCTAGAACCGCCGGAGCGGTGAGCAAAGGAGTCAGAGCAGGCTAGAACCGCCGGAGCGGTGAGCAAAGGAGTCAGAGCAGGCTAGAACCGTCGGAGCGGTGAGCAAAGGAGTCAGAGCAGGCTAGAACCGCCGGAGTGGTGAGCAAAGGAGTCAGAGCAGGCTAGAACCGCCGGAGCGGTGAGCAAGGCAGAGCAGGGGGGACAGGGCTCTGTTCACACAGAACAGACAGGAAGAGAAAGGCAGAGCCAGATACCCACAGGGTACTTGCAGTGAAGTAGCGAGTGGACCACAAACTCACAAACGGGAGTACAGAGACAACAAGCAGGAGTTAGGTACGAGTTCAGACTCTGCAGAAAAAGGAAGGGAACGGACATCGGACATAGAGGCAAAACAGGTAAAGGATAGGAGAGAGTTCAGACTGGAACTGAGTGTACGGAGGAGACCGACACTGCAGAGGGATACAGGAGCGGGTCTGGGAATACGGCCCCCAGAGAGGCGGGACGAACAGGCAAGGAGCGTGTTTAGACAGGACAGACAAGATACAGGAGCGGGTCTAGGTAATCGGCCCCTAGAAGGCGGGAGGAACAGGCTAGGAGCGTGTTCAGACAGGACAGACAAGATACAGGAGCGGGTCTAGGTAATCGGCCCCTAGAAGGCGGGAGGAACAGGCTAGGAGCGTGTTCAGACAGGCCTGGAAATACAGCCTCCAGGAAAGGCAGACAAGAGAACACAGAACGGGACCTGGCACCTTCAGAGTGCAAGCACACACTGAATGAAACACTATGCTCAGGCAGGGATTGATTGGAGCAGCTGAGCTATATACCAGGTGACAGACAACAATAGGCTGAGGACGCACAAGGGGTGTGACCCACAGCAGGTACAAAAAGCAGGAAGTGATCGGGCGCCGCCCTTAAGCAGCAGAAACAGACACAAACAGACAGCATGGAGGGAAGCCAGAGAGACATTCTGGACTGGAGATCAAGTGCGCGCTCTTGCACAGTGGGAGATGGACCACCATGCAAGGACGCCGCCAGGTATGTTACAGTACCCCCCCCTTACGCCCCCTCTTCTTCAGGCCTGCCAGAATCTTCCGCAGGGAAATCGAGGACCAGTCGTTCACTTCAAGGAGATCACTTCCACTGTCCACAGGAAAAACTGATCCCATCTGGTTAGCTAGGATGCTACCTCCTATCCAGCCATCCTCAGCAACAGACGAAACGGGTGGAGTACCAGGAACAGCACACGAGGAAGTCTCTCTCCACATATTTTCAGGTGGCACCCCAGAGGGTACAGGAGACAACTGGAAGTCCTTCACCGGGTTGGAGGGGGACAGAGACTTGGGGGTAATCTCTGCTTCGAGGTACATCTTGTCAAGCTCACAGGAAGAAATAGACGGGTTATCAGGTACATAATGAGGAAAAGTCACTGTCTCTTTGTTATCTGGTGGTACCCCGGAGAATTCAGGAAACAACTGGAGGTCCTCCGCCGGGTCAGAAGAGTGCAGAGGCTCAGAGAAAACATCTGCTTCAGAGTACACTAGGTCGGACTCACTGGAGGAAGCAGGCGAGGTATCGGGTACCGAGTATAGGAAAGTCTCTGTCCATTCACCACCAGGTGGCACCCCAAAGGGTTCTGGAGACAACTGGAGGTCCTCCGCCTGGTCAGAGGAGTGTAGAGACTCATGGGTAACCTCTGCTTCAGAGTACACTAGGTCGAACTCACTGAACGAAGCAAGCGAGGTATCAGATCCAGGATATAGGAAAGTCTCTGTCCATTCACCACCAGGTGGCACCCCGAAGGGTTCTGGAGACAACTGGAGGTCCTCCGCCTGGTCGGAGGGGTGTAGAGACTCGGGGGTAACTACCACTTTGGGGTACCCATTGTCAGGCTCACAGGACGAAGCGGACAAAGTATCGAGTACCGGGTGTAGAGAAGTCTCTCTCCATTTGTCATCGAGTGGTATCCCGGAGGATTCAGGAGGCAACAGGGGGTCCTCCGCCAGGTAGTAGAGGTGCACAGACTCTGAGGTAACCACAGCTTTGGAGCATCCTTGGACATGCACACCAGTTAAAGTGGGTGAAGCATCTGATGCCGGGTGCAGGAAGTTCTCCTGTGTGGAGTCTGGATGGGCAGAAGTCTCTTCGGGCAGGAGAACCGGTGCACTACCCACGCACATTACCCGTTGGGGCTTCTCCGGGATACAGGGAGATGAAGCTTCAGTAGGGACTTCAAGGTTGGGGTCAGGAGATCTCAGGGAGGACAGACCCTGGCGTGACGGCTTGCCTCTACGTCTAGCACGTCTGGACTGCCTCTTGAGGTTGGGAGAAGTATTCCAGAAAGCGTAATCACCCTGTGAGGATTCTGGGTGGGCAGTAGTCTCATTGGGCTGGAGGACTATTGCGCTACCCACACACATTACCCATCGGGGTTGCTCCGGGATATTGGGAAGTGAAGCTTCAGCAGGAGCCTCCGGGTTAGGATCATCAAAGACCATTAGAAAGGCCACCAGGAAGGCCATTAGGTCCAGGAGGATCGGATCCTGTGTTTCATATAGGGGGTTGATCCATTCTAAGGCATCACCCGCCAGGTAAGACATAATGAATGCCACCTTAACCCGATCGGTGGGAAAACATAGAGGGTAGAACTTGAAGTGTAGCATGCATTGCTCCAAAAATGCACGACTTTGTCTTGGATCCCCATAGTAACGTAGCGGATCCGCAGGAACGAGAGCAGATAGATCCATCTGGACGGGTGCGTAATTCGCCTGGAACTCAGCTAAGAAAAAAAAAATTGTATTTATTTATTTTAATGCATGTATTCGCTGGAAAACTTCTCAGAGAGCGAAGGCCGTGGGGCTCAACGGGAACCATGGCCTGAGCATGCTGTAATGCACACGCCCGGGCTGAGCGGCGTGTGCGTGTGATTGTAGTGATTCCACTGGACCGTGCCGGAGAGTGAATGCCTGGAGGGGCGTAACTAGGTATTCACCCGATCCGACCAGGGTCGCACGACGGCATACGACGCCAGTGCACCAAGGAGGAACCGAGCAGAGGGACCAGGTGCTACTCCAGGACAGACCCCAGACACGGCTGTTGACCCACACAGGGGAACACAGGAACAGACTGGTAGGCTGGCGCACAGACTGGTGGGTATAGGCAGGCACGACTGGTATGCAGGCAGGCGGGTATGCAGGCAGGGGGGTACAGGCAAGCACGGCTAGAGTGCAGACAGGGAGGCACTAGCAGGTAGGAACACAGGCGGGATAGGACCCAGTACACACTGGGACTCAGGAACAATACAGGCAGAGGGGTACAGGCAAGCACAGCTAGAGTGCAGACAGGGAGGCACTAGCAGGTAGGGACACTGGTGGGATAGGACCCAGTACACACTGGGACTCAGGAACAGAACCACAGATGTGGCGGACAAACACAGCAGAGTGAGGCCGCCCAGAGAGGTGAGCGAGAGCAGGGCAGGGCAGGACGAGGCCGCCTGGAGCGGTGAGAATGAGTAGAGCAGGACAAGGCCGCCAGGAGCAGTGAGCAAAGGGTCAGAGCTGAGCGAGACTGCCGGAGCAGTGAGCAAGAGTAAAGCAGGACGAGGCCGCCTGGAGCGGTGAGCAAGAGTGGAGCAAGACTGCCGGAGCAGTGAGCAAAAGGATAAGAGCGGAGCGAGACTGCCGGAGCAGTGAGCAAAAGGGTCAGAGCGGAGCAAGGCTGCCGGAGCAGCGAGCAAAGGAGTCAGAACAGGCTAGAACCGCCGGAGCGGTGAGCAAAGGAGTCAGAGCAGGCTAGAACCGCCGGAGCGGTGAGCAAAGGAGTCAGAGCAGGCTAGAACCGCCGGAGCGGTGAGCAAAGGAGTCAGAGCAGGCTAGAACCGCCGGAGCGGTGAGCAAAGGAGTCAGAGCAGGCTAGAACCGCCGGAGCGGTGAGCAAAGGAGTCAGAGCAGGCTAGAACCGCCGGAGCGGTGAGCAAAGGAGTCAGAGCAGGCTAGAACCGCCGGAGTGGTGAGCAAAGGAGTCAGAGCAGGCTAGAACCGCCGGAGCGGTGAGCAAGGCAGAGCAGGGGGGACAGGGCTCTGTTCACACAGAACAGACAGGAAGAGAAAGGCAGAGCCAGATACCCACAGGGTACTTGCAGTGAAGTAGCGAGTGGACCACAAACTCACAAACAGGAGTACAGAGACAACAAGCAGGAGTTAGGTACGAGTTCAGACTCTGCAGAAAAAGGAAGGGAACGGACATCGGACATAGAGGCAAAACAGGTAAAGGATAGGAGAGAGTTCAGACTGGAACTGAGTGTACGGAGGAGACCGACACTGCAGAGGGATACAGGAGCGGGTCTGGGAATACGGCCCCCAGAGAGGCGGGACGAACAGGCAAGGAGCGTGTTCAGACAGGACAGACAAGATACAGGAGCGGGTCTAGGTAATCGGCCCCTAGAAGGCGGGAGGAACAGGCTAGGAGCGTGTTCAGACAGGACAGACAAGATACAGGAGCGGGTCTAGGTAATCGGCCCCTAGAAGGCGGGAGGAACAGGCTAGGAGCGTGTTCAGACAGGCCTGGAAATACAGCCTCCAGGAAAGGCAGACAAGAGAACACAGAACGGGACCTGGCACCTTCAGAGTGCAAGCACACACTGAATGAAACACTATGCTCAGGCAGGGATTGATTGGAGCAGCTGAGCTATATACCAGGTGACAGACAACAATAGGCTGAGGACGCACAAGGGGTGTGACCCACAGCAGGTACAAAAAGCAGGAAGTGATCGGGCGCCGCCCTTAAGCAGCAGAAACAGACACAAACAGACAGCATGGAGGGAAGCCAGAGAGACATTCTGGACTGGAGATCAAGTGCGCGCTCTTGCACAGTGGGAGATGGACCACCATGCAAGGACGCCGCCAGGTATGTTACACATACAAACATACGCTATATGCTGCATATATATATACAGACACATACAGTATGTACAAACACATATATAAAGTATATACACACAGCAACACATATATTCAGTTTATACATGCTTACACACATAAATATAGTGTATATATATATATATATATATATATATATATATATATATATATATATACAGTACAGACCAAAAGTTTGGACACACCTTCTCATTTAAAGATTTCTCTGTTTTTTCATGACTTTGAAAATTGTACATTCACACTGAAGGCATCAAAACTATGAATTAACACATGTGGAATTATATAGTTAACAAAAAAGTGTGAAACAACTGAAAATATGTCTTATATTCTAGGTTCTTCAAAGTAGCCACCTTTTGCTTTGATGACTGCTTTGCATACTCTTGGCATTCTCTTGATGAACTTCAAGAGGTAGTCACTGGAAATGGTTTTCACTTCACAGGTGTGCCCTGTCAGGTTTAATAAGTGGGATTTCTTGCCTTATAAATGGGGTTGGGACCATCAGTAGTGTTGTGCAGAAGTCTGGTGGATACACAGCTGATAGTCCTACTGAATAGACTGTTAGAATTTGTATAATGGCAAGAAAAAAGCAGCTAAGTAAAGAAAAACGAGTGGCCATCATTACTTTAAGAAATGAAGGTAAGTCAGTGCGAAAAATTGGGAAAACTTTGAAAGTGTCCCCAACTGCAGTTGCAAAAACCATCAAGCGCTGCAAAGAAACTGGCTCACATGATAACCGCCCCAGGAAAGGAAGACCAAGAGTCACCTCTGCTTCTGAGGATAAGTTTATCCGAGTCACCAGCCTCAGAAATTGCAGGTTAACAGCAGCTCAGATTAGAGACCAGGTCAATGCCACACAGAGTTCTAGCAGCAGGCACATCTCTTCAACAACTGTTAAGAGGAGACTTTGTGCAGCAGGCCTTCATGGTAAAATAGCTGCTAGGAAACCACTGCTAAGGACAAGCAACAAGCAGAAGAGATTTGTTTGGGCTAAAGAACACAAGGAATGGACATCAGACCAGTGGAAATCTGTGCTTTGGTCTGATAAGTGCAAATTTGAGATCTTTGGTTCCAACCACCGTGTCTTTGTGCGACGCAGAAAAGGTGAATGGATGGAATCTACATGCCTGGTTCCCACCGTGAAGCATGGAGGAGGAGGTGTGATGGTGTGGGGGTGCTTTTCTGGTGACACTGTTGGGGATTTATTCAAAATTGAAGGCATACTGAACCTGCATGGCTACCACAGCATCTTGCAGCGCCATGCTATTCCATCCGGTTTGCGTTTAGTTGGACCATCATTTATTTTTCAATAGGACAATGACCCCAAACACACCTCCAGGCTGTGTAAGGGCTATTTGACCAAGAAGGAGAGTGATGGGGTGCTACGCCAGATGACCTGGCTCCCACAGTCACCAGACCTGAACCCAATCGAGATGGTTTGGGGTGAGCTGGACTGCAGAGTGAAGGCAAAAGGGCCAACAAGTGCTAAGCATCTCTGGGAACTCCTTCAAGATTGTTGGAAGACCATTTCCGGTGACTACCTCTTGAAGCTCATCAAGAGAATGCCAAGAGTGTGCAAAGCAGTCATCAAAGCAAAAGGTGGCTACTTTGAAGAACCTAGAATATAAGACATATTTTCAGTTGTTTCAGACTTTTTTGTTAAGTATATAATCCACATGTGTTAATTCATAGTTTTGATGCCTTCAGTGTGAATGTGCAATTTACATAGTCATGAAAATACAGAAATATCTTTAAATGAGAAGGTGTGTCCAAACTTTTGGTCTGTACTGTATATTTACACAATGTACTGCATACATGCACACATACAGTATACATATATATAAAAAATATTATGGAGCAGAGCCAAAAGGCTACTGAGTGGGTGCAAAGCACTAGGAACACATACACTCTGGTCCAATATGATACATAAGGAAAGAATAAGCATCATTCCAGGTTAAGATGCAAAAATAGAGGACTTTTTATTGGCCCATGTAGCTGTGACCTGGAATGCTGCTTATTTTTTCTTTATGCATCATATTGGACCAGGCGGTATGTGTTCAAAGAGCTTTGCACCCACTTAGTAGGCTTTTGGCGATACTCTATAATAGTAACATATATATTCAGTTTAAAAATGTATTTACACACAATATACTGCATACATGCACACATACAGTATACATATATATACAGACACACACTTACTATATACTGTGTGTATATAATATATACCGTATGTACACCCATATATATATATATATATATATATATACAGTGCCTACAAGTAGTATTCAACTCCCTGCAGATTTAGCTGGTTTGATAAGATGCAAATAAGTTAGAGCCTTCAAACTGCAAACGAGAGTAGGTTTTATGAACAGAAGCATAAATCTTACAAACCAAAAAGTTATGTTGCTCAGTTGAATTTTATTAAATTTTAAACATAAAAGTGTGGGTCAATTATTATACAACCCCTATGTTTAATATTTTGTGGAATAACCCTTGTTTGCAATTACAGCTAATAATCGTCTTTTATAAGACCTGATCAGGCCGGCACAGGTCTGTGGAGTTATCTTGGCCCACTCCTCCATGCAGATCTTCTCCAAGTTATCTAGGTTCTTTGGGTGTCTCATGTGGACTTTATTCTTGAGCTCCTTCCACAAGTTTTCAATTGGTTTAAGGTCAGGAGACTGACTAGGCCACTCCAACACCTTGACTTTTTCCCTCTTGAACCAGGCCTTGGTTTTCTTGGCTGTGTGCTTTGGGTCGTTGTCTTGTTGGAAGATGAAATTACGACCCATCATAAGATCCTTGATGGAGGAGCGGAGGTTCTTGGCCAAAATCTCCAGGTAGGCCGTGCTATCCATCTTCCCATGGATGCGGACCAGATGGCCAGGCCCCTTGGCTGAGAAACAGCCCCACAGCATGATGCTGCCACCACCATGCTTGACTGTAGGGATGGTATTCTTGGGGTCGTATGCAGTGCCATCCAGTCTCCAAACATCACGTGTGTGGTTGGCACCAAAGATCTCGATCTTGGTCTCATCAGACCATAGAACCTTGAACCAGTCTGTCTCAGAGTCCTCCAAGTGATCATGAGCAAACTGTAGACGAGCCTTGACATGACGCTTTGAAAGTAAAGGTACCTTACGGGCTCGTCTGGAACGGAGACCATTGCGGTGGAGTACGTTACTTATGGTATTGACTGAAACCAATGTCCCCACTGCCATGAGATCTTCCCGGAGCTCCTTCCTTGTTGTCCTTGGGTTAGCCTTGACTCTTCGGACAAGCCTGGCCTCGGCACGGGAGGACACTTTCAAAGGCTGTCCAGGCCGTGGAAGGCTAACAGTAGTTCCATAAGCCTTCCACTTACGGATGATGCTCCCAACAGTGGAGACAGGTAGGCCCAACTCCTTGGAAAGGGTTTTGTACCCCTTGCCAGCCTTGTGACCCTCCACGATCTTGTCTCTGATGGCCTTGGAATGCTCCTTTGTCTTTCCCATGTTGACCATGTCTGAGTGCTGTTCACAAGTTTGGGGAGGGTCTTAAATAGTCAGAAAAGGCTGGCAAAAGAGATCTTTAATCCACACATGTGAAGCTCATTATTCTTGGTGCCTGAACTACTTCTTAATACTTTAGGGGGACCAAACAGAATTCTTGTGGTTTGAGGGGTTGAATAATAAATGACACTCTGAATTAACTTTTAATGTTTTAAAAAAAACAAAAACAAAATTTGCTGCAGTGCATTTCCCACTTCCAGGCTGATCTACAGTACAAATGTCACAATGCCAAGTTAATTCCGCATGTGTCAACCAGCTAAATCTGCAGGGGGTTGAATACTACTTGTAGGCATTGTATATATATATATACAGTGTATTGTGAAAGTATTTGGCCCCCTTGAACTTTTCTACCTTTTGCCACATTTCTGGCTTCAAGCATAAAGATATAAAATTCACATTTTTTTGGGAAGAATCAACAACAAGTGGGACACAATCGTGAAGTGGAATGAAATTTATTGGATATTTTAAACTTTTTTAACAAATTAAAAACTGAAAAGTGGGGAGTGCAATATTATTCGGCCCCCTTGAGTTGAGTGACAGAACTTAAAAAAAGATATGAATGTGGTATTGCTGTAAACATACTGACCTGAAGAATAAAGCTGCCTTATCAATTATACCACACGCGGAATGGCCTTAAAAAAAAAAACGAAAAACAATTCTTGAATTTTTGTTTATTCTGCCTCCCAAAAATCGGAATACAAAGAGATCAAAAAATGTCCTGTGCCCGAAAATGGTTCCAATAAAAACATCAACCCATCCCGCAAAAAAAAAAACCCTCTCACATGACTCTGTCAGCCGAAATATGTAAAAGTTATAGCTTTCAAAATATGGGAATACAAAAACTTGTTTTTTGCAATAATAAGCGTCTTTAAGGCATCCTTCACACGTCCTGGTGATTCAGGAAAAAACAGTACTAGTGAGATCCGTGGTCCGTGTCTGTGTGCCATCCGTGTGTCCGTATGTGACATCCGTGTGACATCCGTGTGCTGTCCGTGTGACTGTGTGCCATCCATGTGTCCGTATGCAGCAGCCATGTTTTGTCCAGGAAAAAAATGAATGATATTTAAAAATGTATTTATAAAGTTTAATTGCAAGAAATTTAACAACACAGGACTTGCAGGAGCGAGAACAGATGATAGATACAAAAATGTTGATATCTGTATAATCAGTGGTTTGCGTGTGTTGTTGTCTCTACTTTGATGTATCTACTAAATAAATAAAATACATTAAAAAGCGGCGTGAGCTCCGACATCATAACCAGCAGAGGGAAAGCCGACCACTGGGGGCTGACTTTACTAGCCAGGGAAGGGGCCATTAGCCAAAAATGTTATGTGGCTATTAATAACAGCCCACAGCTGTTTGATTAGCGTTTACTGGCTAAATTACAGGGGGACCCCAGAAAAAAAATGATGTAGGGTTCCCCTATAAATTCTAACCAGCAAAGGCTAACCAGACAGCTTTGGGCTGATATTAATAGCAGGGAAGGGGCCCTGGATACTGGCCCCCTCTGAAGCTAGTAACATCAGCCCTCAGCAGCCTCAGAAATAGCGCATCAATAAGATGCACCAAATCTCGTGCTTAGCCTCAGCTAATATCACTTGTTCTGGTGTAATGGCAAGTGTGGTAATAGTGCTAGGGTTCGTGTCAGCCTTGTATTGGCTGCTGACATGAAGCCCAGGGGTTAGTAATGGAGAGGCCTATAAGACACCCCCATTACTAACCGTATAGTAAAAGTTGGGAAAGAAACAAAGAGCTTGAATAAAATCTTTTATTTGAAATAAAAGTCTACACTGTTTTACACATTTATTTAAAAATAAAAAACACATTTGTGCTCACCTTACAAATTTTCCTCTAATGCACGAGTCCCCTGTAAAAGACAGAAAATAATAAACAACAAAAATGCTCACCTTACACCTAATCCATCAAAGTCCTTGTCCCCTGTAAAAAAACTAAAATAAAAAACAACCATAATACTCACGTATTCGACATACTGTCCCACGCTGTAATCCATCTCTGCAATACTTGGTTTACAAGCTCTGTGATATTTGATTTACAACAATCGCCAAATTTCCAACTTTTTCACAAATAAACGCAAGTCATATCTAAGACATGTTACCACTATCATGATGTACAATATGTCACAAAAAACAATTACAGTATCACTGGGATCCGTTGAAGCGTTTCAGAGTTATTACATCACAAAGTGACACTGGTCAGAATTGAAAAAAATGGCCAGGTCAGGAAGATGAAAACAGACTTCAGGGTGAAAGGGTTAAAGTTGTACTCTGGCGCCAATCTCTTTCAAATCTAATATGGGTACTGCCAACGAACTTACGACCCTATATATCTTCCAAAATAAGTGCACGATACCTGCTGATCTTGCATGCATCTCAGTAGGTATTCGCACCACTTGATACAACAGTTAGTGAAATACCCCTCTATCCCCTATCTGACATATGACATACAGTTATGTCATATGCTGGCTCCCTGACTTTGATGCGGACTCAGGGACTAGAATTGAGACTAATGAGCACGTAACCACCTATTCACACGGGGAATACAGGGGAATTGTGACCACATGCATAGGCGGATTATAATGAAGGCAATCTGGGCTACTGTTCACGGCCCATGGCTCCAAGGGGGTCCATTGCCAGATTGCCATCATTATAATGGGCTCATACTGTATGTAGGAGGCTATGTGTGGGCTCATATTGTATACAGGAGTCTATGTGCGGGCTCCAACTGTATATAGGGGCTATGTGCAGGCTCATACTGTACACAGGAGGTTATGTGCGTGCTCATACTGTATACAGGAGGCTATATGGGGGCTCACACTGTATACAGGAGGCTATGTATGGGCTCATACTGTATCCAGAAGGCTATGTGGGTGCTCATACTGTATATAGGAGGCTATATGAGGGCTTACACTGTATACAGGAGATTATGTGTGGCTCATACTGTATACAGAAGGTTATGTGCGAGCTCATACTGTATCTAGGTAGCTATATGGGGGATCATACTTTATATAGGGAGCTATGTGGGGCTTATACTGTATAAAGGGAGCCATGTAGGGGCTCATACTGTATGTAAGGGTCTGTGTGTGGACTCATATCATATGTAGGGGGCTGTGTGAAGGCTTATTTTGTATGTAGGGGCTATGTGCGGGCTCATACTGTATATAGGAGGCTATGCGGGGGCTCACACTTTATATAGGAAGCTATGTGCGGGCTCATACTGTATCTAGGTAGCTATATGGGGGCTCATACTGTATATAGGTAGCTATGTGAGGCTTATACTGTATATAGGGAGCTATATGGGAGCTCATATTGTATGTATGGGGCTATGTGGGGGCTAATATTGTATATGGGGGGCTGTGTGGGGGCTCATATTGTATGTAGGGGCTATGTGGGGCATATTGCCTGGGCCTGTGAGCTGTTATCCTCATTGCAGTATATCTTATGGTCTCCTTTTCTTATCCTAATTGAAGGAATTCCCTGATGAACCCCTGAATGACCGAAAGAGAGGGGAAATGCGTCCAAAGAAAATTCCATTAATCTAAGTACACAAGTGTTCAGGCCATTTAGGATCCATATACTGCATAATAGTACATGTCCATAGAAACGTGACTGTGAGGTATATGGATGGTTTGTGATTGACATCATATATGTTTCTTCCTGGACTTTGTTTTTTTTTTTCTGGTCAGATTGTTGAAAAATATTGATAAATCTATATACTGTATACTGTATGCATGGCACCCCTCCATCCTGGTATGCATGGCACCCCTCCATCCTAGTATGCATGGCACCCCTCATTCTGGTATGCATGGCACCCCCTCCATCCTGGTATGCTTGGCACCCCTCCATCCTGGTATGCATGGCACCCCTGATCTCCATCCTGGAATGCAAGGCTCCCCTCATCCTGGTATGCATGGCATCCCTCATCCTTATCCTGGTATGCATGGCACACCTCATCCTTATCCTGGTATGCACTGCATCCCACATCCTTATCCTGGTATGCATGGCATCCCTTATCCTTATCCTAGTATGCATGGCACCCCTCATCCTTATCCTGGTATGCAAGGCACTCCTCATCCCTATCCTGGTATGCATGGCATCCCTCATCCTTATCCTGGTATGTATGGCACCCCTCATCCTTATCCTGGTATGCATGGCACAGCAATCCCCATCCTGGTATGCATGGCACCCCTAATCCCCATCAAGCTGCACATTAAAAAAATAAACACTTCTACTCACCTTTCTTCCCTGTGTTCCAGCACTGCATCCTGCTCTGCTGCCAGCACTGATCTCACCATGTGAGCCTCACTGCCATGCACCCTCACAAGGTGAGATCAGCTGTGAGAATAGTCACTGCTCCCCACGCCGGGACTGTGTGCATGGAGAGCAGTGACTTCATTCTCCTTAATAGCCGGCACACAGTGTAGCCGCAGCGTGGCTCCTGCTGCAGCCAGGCGATCGCATGTGCCCGCTATTAAAGAGCATGAATATTCACCCCTCTCTACTCCCATGAGTGTGGAGAGGGGTGAATATTCATGCCCTTTAATAGCAGGCACACGTGATCGTCCGACAGCAGCAGGAGCCGCTCTGTGGATACACTGTGTGCCGGCTATTAAGGAGAAAGAATATTCAGTGCTCCCCACACCCATGGGCGTGGGGAGAACTGAATATTAATTGTCTTTAGCAGCAGGGACAATGTAGGCTGCAGCATGCGGCTGCTGCCTCCTGTGCCTCGCTCCTCCGCTGCTACTGCTCCCCCCACAACTACACAGTATATATATATACCCCCCACATTCGGATTATAAGACGCACCTCCCACTTTCCTTTAAAATTTTGGAGGAAAAAGTGTGTCTTATAGTCCAAAAAATGCGGTATATATATACAGTATATCTATAATATAACGCTAAAAGTGTCCCTCTGTCTGAAGCCTCTATAGACTGCACAAGTTCGACACACCTGCGCAGTCTGGCTCCAGACAGAAGAACGCATGGAGCCGTTACAGGTAAGAGGAGTGTGTGGCGCCGGGGATCGCAGTATGCGTTCAGTGTCTACACATACAGCGATCTCCGGCGCCACAGTTACATACCTGACCGGGAGGAACGCTGCCACGGCGCCTCTCTTCTCGTCGGAGACCGGGGCAGGAGTGAAGGCATCGGAATCAGCGCATGCGCATAGTGCTATCCTGCGCCATTTTACTGAAAACACATTTGCAGTGTGTCTTCAGCAAAATGGCACCGGAAAGCGCAGTATGGGCATGCTTGTACTCTGGCGCCACACTCCTCTCCCGGCCTCCGGCAGAACAGGGCACCGCAGCGCTGGAGCACAGGGAAGAAAGGTGAGTATATGTGTTTTTTTGTATGTGTGCAGCGTGAAAGGGATGAGGGGGTCACACATACCAGGATTGTTGGGTGAGGGGGCCACACATACCAGGATTGGGGGATGAGGGGGTCACACATACCAAGATTGAGGGGGTGAGGGGGCCACACACACCAGGATTGGGGGATGAGGGGGCCACACATACCAGTATTAGGAGATGAGGGGGCCACACATACCAAGATTGGGGGATAAGGGGTCCACACTTACCAGAATTGGGGGATGAGGGGGTCACACATATCAGGATTGGGGGATGAGGGGGCCACACATACTAGGATTAGGGGATGAGGGGTACCATACATACCAGGATTGAGGGGTGAGGGGACCATGCATACCAGGATTGAGGGGGTGAGGGGACCATGCATACCAGGATTGAGGGGTGAGGGGACCAGGCATACCAGGATTGGGGGTGAGGGGACCATGCATACCAGGATTGGGGATGAGGGGACCATGCTTACCAGGATTGGGGGATGAGGGGTACCATGCATACCAGGATTGGGGGGTGAGGGGTACCGTGCATACCAGGATTGGGGGGGTGAGAGGACCATGCATACCAGGATTGGGAGGTGAGGGGAGCCATGCATACCTACCAGGATTGGGGATGAGAGGTGCCACGCATACCAGGATTGGGAGGTGAGGGGTACCATGCAAACCAGATTTGGGGGTGAGGGGACCATGCATACCAGGATTGGTGATGAGACGTGCCATGCATACCAGCATTGGGGATGAGGAGTACCAAGCATACCAGGATGATGGATGGGGTGCCATGCATACCAGGATGTGGGGAACCATGCATACCAGAATAGGAATGAGGGATACCGTGCATACCGGAATAGGAATATGTGGTGCCATGCATAACAGGATTGGGGGGTGAGGGGTACCGTGCATACCAGGATTGGGGGGGTGAGAGGACCATGCATACCAGGATTGGGAGGTGAGGGGAGCCATGCATACCTACCAGGATTGGGGATGAGGGGTGCCATGCATACCAGGATTGGGAGGTGAGGGGTACCATGCAAACCAGATTTGGGGGTGAGGGGACCATGCATACCAGGATTGGTGATGAGACGTGCCATGCATACCAGCATTGGGGATGAGGAGTACCAAGCATACCAGGATGATGGATGGGGTGCCATGCATACCAGGATGTGGGGAACCATGCATACCAGAATAGGAATGAGGGATACCGTGCATACCGGAATAGGAATATGTGGTGCCATGCATAACAGGATTGGGGGATGAGGAGTGCCACACATACCAGGATTGGGGGAAGAGGTGGCCACACATACAAGGATTGGGGGATGAGGGGGCCACACATACCAGGATTGGGGGATGAGGGGGCCACACATACCAGGATTGGAGGAAGAGGTGGCCACACATACCAGGATTGGGGGATGAGGGGTACCATACATAACAGGATTGAGGTGTGATGGGACCATGCATACCAGGATTGAGGGGTGAGGGGACCATGCATACCAGGATTGAGGGGTGAGGGGACCATGCATACCAGGATTGGGGGTGAGGGGACCATGCTTACCAGGATTGGGGGATGAGGGATATCATGGATACCAGGATTGGGGGATGAGGGGTACCATGCATACCAGAATTGTGGGGTGAGGGATACTATGCACACCAGGATTAGGGGGTGATGGGACCATGCATTCCAGGATTGGGAGGTGAGGGGCACCATGCATACCAGGATTGGGGCTGAGGGGTGCCTTGCATACCAGGATTGGGAGATGAGGGGCACCATGCATACCAGGATTGGGGGGTGAGGGGACCATGCATACCAGGATTGGGAGGTGAGGGGGGCCATGCATATCAGGATTGGGGGTGATGGGTACCATGCTTACAAGTATTGGGGGTGAGGGTACCATGCCTACCAGGATTGGGAGGTGAGGTGGGCCATGCATACCAGCATTGGGGATGGGGGGTGCCATACATACCAGCATTGGGGATGAGGAGAACCATGCATACCAGGATGATGGATGGGGTGCCATGCATAAGAGGATGAGGGGTACCATGCATACAAGAATAGGGATGAAGGGTACCATGCATACTAGAATAGGAATATGTGGTGCCATGCACACCAGGATTGGGGGATGAGGAGTGCCATGCATACCAGGATAGGGATGAGGGGGCCATACATACCAGGATTGGGGATGAGGGAGCCATGCATACCAGGATGAGGGGTTGGGTGTCATGCATATCAGGATTGGGGGATGAGGAGGGCATACTTACTAGGATTGGTTGATGAGGGATGCCATACATACCAGAATTGGGATGAGGAGTGCCATGTATACCAGGATGAGAGGTACCATACATACCAGAATAGGGGTGTGTGGTACAATGCATACCAGGATGAGGGATTGGGTACCATGCATACCAGGATGAGGGATGGGGTGCCATGCATACCAGGATGAGGGGTACCATGCATACGAGAGTAGGGTTGAGGGGTACCATGCATACCAGGATAGGAATGCAGGGTTCCATGCATACTAGGATGAGGGATGGAGTGCCATGCATACAAGGATTGAGGGATGAGGAGGCCATACATACCAGAATTGGGATGAGGGGTGCCATGTATACCAGCATGAGGGATACCATACATACCAGAATAGGGATGCGGGGTATCATGCATAGCAGGATGAGGGATGGGGTGCCATGTATACCAGGATGAGGGGTACCATACATACCATGAAAGGGATGAGGAGTACCATGCATACCAGGATTGGGGATGAGAAGTACCATGCATACCAGGATTGGGGATGAGGAAGCCAGGCATATCAGTATGAGGGATTAGGCACCATACATACCAGGATTGGGGGATGAGGGGTGCCATACATACCAGGATTGAGGGATGAGGGGGTCACACATACCAGGATTGGGGGATGAGGGGGCCATGCATACCAGGATGAGAGATGGGGTGCCATGCATACCAGGATTGGGGATGAGGGGAGCCATGCAAACCAGGATTGGGGATGAGGAATGTCATGCATACCAGGATTGGGGATGAGGGGTGCCATGCATACCAAAATTGGGGTTGAGGGGTGCCATGCATACCAAGATTGGGGAAGAGGGGTGCCATGCATACCAGGATTGGGGATGAGGGGTGCCATGCATACCAGGATTGGGGATGATGGGTGCCATGCATACCAGGATTGGGGATGAGGAGTGCCATACATACCAGGATTGGGAATGAGGGGTGCCATGCATACCAGGATTGGGGATGAGGGGTGCCATGCACACCAGGATTGAGGATGAGGGGTGCCATGCATACCAGGATATGAATCTGGGGGGCCAATGCATACCAGGATTCGGATGAGGGGTCATGTATACCAGGAAAGGGCTGAGGGTGGCATGTATATCTGGATGAGGGATTGGGTGCCATGCATACCAAGATTGGGGATGAGGGGTGCCATGAATACTAGGATTGGGGATGATGGATGCCATGCATGCCAGGATTGGGGATGAGAGGTGCCATGCATACCAGGATTGGGATGAGGGGTGCCATGCATACCAGGATTGGGGATGAGTGGTGCCATGCTTACCAGGATTGGTGATGAGGGGTGCCATGCATACCAGGATTGGGGATGAGGGGTGCCATGCATACCAGGATTGTGTATTAGGGGTGACATGCATAACAGGATTTTGGATAAGGGGTACCATGCATACCAGGATAGGGATGAGGGGTACCATGCATACCAGGATAGGGCTCTGAGGGGTCCATACATGCCTGGATTTGGATGAGTGGTACCATGCATACCAGTATGAGGGGTGCCATGCATGCCAGGATTGCGAATGAGGGGTGCCTTGCATACCAGGATTGGGGATGAGGGGTGCCATGCATACCAGCATTGGGATGAGTGGTGCCATGCATACCAGGATTGGGGATGAGGGGTGCCTTGCATACCAAGATTGCGGTTGAGGGGTGCCATGCATGCCAGGATTGGGGATGAGCGGTGCCATGCATACCTGGATTGGGTATGAGGGGTGCCATGCATACCAAGATTTGGGATTAGGGGTACCATGCATACCAGGATTTTGGATAAGGGGTGCCATGCATACCAGGATAGGGATGAGATGTACCATGCATACCAGGATAGGGATCTGGGGGGGGCCATGCATACCAGGATTCGGATGAGGAGTACCATGTATACGAGGATGAGAGGTACCATACATACCAGAATAGGAATGAGGGAGCCATATATACCAGGATGTGGGGTGCCATGCATGCCAGGATTGGGGTTGAGGGGTGCCATGCATACCAGGATTGGGGATGATGGGTGCTATGCATACCAGGATTGGGGATGAGGAGTGCCATACATACCAGGATTGGGGATGAGGGGAGTTAGGCATACCAGGATTGGGGATGAGGAGTGCCATGCATACCAGGATTGGGGATGAGAGGTGCCATGCATACCAAGATTGGGGTTGAGGGGTGCCATGCATACCTGGATTGGAGATGAGGAGTGCCATGCATACCAGGATTGGGGATGAGGGGTGCCATGCATACCAAGATTGGGGTTGAGGGGTGCCATGCATACCAAGATTGAGGATGAGGGGTGCCAGGCATACCAGGATTGGGGATGAGGAGTGCTATGCATACTAGGATTGGGGATGATGGCTGCAATGCATACCAGGATTGGGGATGAGGAGTGCCACACATACCAGGATTGGGGATGAGGGATGCCATAAATACCAGGATTGGGGATGAGGAGTGCCATGCATACCAGGATGGGGGATGAGGGGTGCCATGCATACCAAGATTGGGGCTGAGGGGTACCATGCATACCAAGATTGGGGTTGAGGGGTGCCATGCATACCAAGATTGGGGATGAGGGGTGCCATTCATACCAGGATTGGGGATGAGGAGTGCCATGCATACCAGGATTGGGGATGATGGGTGCAATGCATGCCAGGATTGGGGATGAGGAGTGCCATACATACCAGGATTGGCGATGAGGGGTGCCATGCATACCAAGATTGGGGCTGAGGGGTACCATGCATACCAAGATTGGGGTTGACGGGTGCCATGCATACCAAGATTGGGGATGAGGGGTGCCAGGCATACCAGGATTGGGGATGAGGAGTGCCATGCATACCAGGATTGGGGATGATGGGTGCAATGCATACCAGGATTGGGGATGAGGAGTGCCATGCATACAAGGATTGAGGGATGAGGGGTGCCATGCATACCAGGATAGGGATGAGGGGTACCATGCATACCAGGATAGGGATATGGGGGGCCATGCATACCAGAATTCGGGTGAGTGGCCATGTATACCAGAATAGGGATAAGGGGTACCATGTATATCAGGATGAGGGATGGAGTACCATGCATACCAGGATAGGGATGAGGGGTACCATGCATACCAGGATGAGGGGTACCATACATACCAGGATAGGGATGAGGGAGCCATGCATACCAGGATGAGGGGTGCCATGCATGCCAGGATTGGGGATGAGGGGTGCTATGCATACCAGGATTGGAGATGAGGGGTGCCATGCAAACCAGGATTGGGATGAGGGGTGCCATGCATACCAGGATTGGGGATAAGCAGTGCCATGCATACCAGGATTGGGGATGAGGGGTGCCATGCGTACCAGGATTGGGGATGAGGGGTGCCATGCATACCAGGATAGGGATGAGGGGTACCATGCATACCAGTATATGGATCTGCAGGGGCCATGCATACCAGGATTTGGATGAGGAGTACAATGCATACCAGGATGAAGGGTAGCATACATACCAGGATAGGGATGAGGGAGCCATGTATACCAGGATGAGGGGTGCCATGCATGCCAGGATTGGGGATGAGGGGTGCCATGCGTACCAGGATTGGGGATGAGGGGTGCCATGCATACCAGGATTGGGATGAGGGGTGCCATGCATACCAGGATTGGGGATGAGGAGTTCCATGCATACCAGGATTGGGGATGAGGGGTGCCATGCATACCAAGATTGGGGGTGAGGGGTGCCATGCATACCAAGATTGGGGATGAGGGGTGCCATGCATACCAGGATTGGGGATGAGGGGTGCCATGCATACCAGGATTGGGGATTAGGAGTGCCATACATACCAGGATTGGGGATGAGGGGTGCCATGCATACCAGGATTGGGGATGAGGGGTGCCATGCATACCAGGATTGGGGATGATGGGTGCCATGCATAACAGGATTCGGGATGAGGGGTGCCATGCATACCAGGATTGGGGATAAGGGGTGCCATGCATACCAGGTTTGGGTGTTAGTTGTGCCATGCATACAGGATTGGGATTGAGGGGTGTCATGCATACCAGGATTGGGGGTGAGGGGTGCCATGCATACCAGGATTGGGGATGAGGGGTGCCATGCATACCAAGATTGGGGGTGAGGGGTGCCATGCATACCAAGATTTTGGATGAGGGGTGCCATGCATACCAGGATTGGGGATGAGGGGTGCCATGCATACCAGGATTGGGGATGATGAGTGCAATGCATACCAGGATTGGGGATTAGGAGTGCCATACATACCAGGATTGGGGATGAGGGGTGCCATGCATACCAGGATTGGGGATGAGGGGTGCCATGCATACCAGGATTGGGGATGATGGGTGCCATGCATAACAGGATTCGGGATGAGGGGTGCCATGCATACCAGGATTGGGGATAAGGGGTGCCATGCATACCAGGTTTGGGTGTTAGTTGTGCCATGCATACAGGATTGGGATTGAGGGGTGTCATGCATACCAGGATTGGGGGTGAGGGGTGCCATGCATACCAGGATTGGGGCTGAGGGGTGCAATGCATACCAGGATTAGTGGTGAGGGGTGCCATGCATACCAGGATAGGGATGAGGCATGCCATGCATACCAGGATAGGGATGAGGGCAGCACATAGCAGGATGCAGGAACAGGATTGGGGAACACAAATACCAGGATGGGGGCAGCTCAAATACCAGAATGGGGGCAGCACATACTAGCATGAGAGACCATATACCAATAAAAATGCTCGCCAACCGAGCGTAGAACAGGCTCAATAGCTAGTGTACACTACCGTTCAAAAGTTTGGGGGTCACTCAGACAATTTTGTGTTTTCCATGAAAACTCATACTTTTATTTATCAAATGAGTTGCAAAATGAATTGAAAATATGGTCCAGACATTGACAAGGTTATAAATAATGATTTTTATTAGAAAGAATAATTTTCTCCTTTAAAGTTTGCTTTTGTCAAAGAATGCTCCCTTTGCAGCAATTACAGCTTTGCAGACCTCTGGCATTCTAACTGTTAATTTGCTGAGGTAATCTTGAGAAATTTCACCCCATGCTTCCTGAAGCCCCTCCCACAAGTTGGATTGGCTTGATGGGCACTTTTTGAGTTCCATACGGTCAAGCTGCTCCCACAAAAGCTCAATGGGGTTGAGATCTGGTGACTGCGCTGGCCACTCCATTACAGATAGAATACCAGCTGCCTGCTTCTTCCCTAAATAGTTCATGTATAATTTGGAGGTGTGCTTTGGGTCATTGTCTTGTTGTAGGATGAAATTGGCTCCGATCAAGCGCAGTCCACAGGGTATGGAAAGGCGTTGCAAAATGGAGTGAGAACCTTCCTTATTCAAAATCCCATTTACCTTGTACAAATCTCCTTGAAAAAATAAAAGGCCGTCCTCGATGTATGCAATTCCCCCTTTGAAGTTTTTGAAACATGTTATTCTCATGCCAATTAAGGAAAAAAGGTCACATTCAATTGCTTGGCTGTTCTTTAGCAATGCCCACACATTTCACAATGATAAATACATTAAAAGCTCTTGTCAAAGAGTTGTTTTACTGCATTGTTGTGAAACTATGCATGCACAGAGCTTTGAGCAATAATTTTTGTGCATTCCATGAGCAATAGCATGGTTGAAGATTTTTCTAGAATAGCCTTGGATGTGTTCTTCCATTTTTGACAAAGAGCATCTTCTAAATATTGTACAGTGAGAACATTTTGGACCTTCCATCAAGAAAAGATTACCTCAGAAGAACCTCGAAGAAGATGTTTGGATTTATTGATCATTTTCTTGGAAAACTCCAAATCGAAGTAAGTAGGACAAATGTAATGATTCAATGTTTGGATTTAATCTACCCTGTTTGTCCTACCTGATATGTTTGTTTTTTACTTTTTTTGTAGGTCCGGAAAATCCTTACCTGAAAGCCTTATGTGGACTCTTGGAATCCTTGGAAGATATTGTAGAATTCAGGTCATACTCCAATTGTGTGGTAAGCATTTGCTCAAGAACTCTATCACATTTTCAAAGCTTTAAATGTAGACAATATGCAATCATCATGTGTCAGAAAGCTGAGAGGCTTTACATTGAGATTGCATTTTTATTACTACAATCTAATCTGTTGTGTGTCAGTTAAAAAACAAAAGACCATCTTTGATCCAGGGAATATCCACTTTGCAGTCATAGAAATATGTTATCCTCAGGCCAATTACGGTAAGAAATACTTGTTCAACTACTTGGTTGTTTCTGTGCATTACCCACACATTTTACAATGATAAATACAGTAAAAGCTCTTGTCAAAGATTTGTTTTTACTGCATTGTTGTGAAATCATGTGCATGCACAGAGCCTAGGGCGTAAATTGTTTTGCTTATTGCATGGGCCATGGAATAGTTAATTCACTTTGAGGAAGAACCGTAGAAGATTCTTCCTTCCTTGACAAACAAGCATCTTCTAAGTGTTACATTTTGAGGACATTTTTGGAACTTTTATCAAGAATGGATTCCATTAGAAACTCCTTGAAGAATATGTGTAGCTTTTGTTCATCAATTTTTGGAAAACACCTAATCAAAGTAAGTAAAACAAATTTTGTATTTCAATTTTTGCATTCTATCTTCTCCATTGGTCCTAGGTGACATTTTTTGTTTTGTTTTGTGTAGGTCAGAAAATAATTTCTCTAGAAGCACTTTGTGGACTCTTTGAATCAATGGAATACATTATAGAATTCACGTTGTGCCCCAATTGGAAGGTAAGTATTTACTACACCATTCAATTACATGTATATAGCTATGGATGTAGATTATATGCAATCATCATATGTCAGAAAGCTGAGAGGCTTTACATTGAGATTGCATTTTTATTACTTCAAGCTAATCTGTTTACTTTCCTTAGTTAGAAAAATCAAAGGTCGTCCTCGATCCAGGCAATTCCCCCTTTGTAGTAATTGAAACATGTTTTTTTGGGCCAAATATGGAAGAAGGTCATGTTCAACTACTTGTCTGTACTTGTGCAATGCCCACACATTTCACAATGATGAATAAGTAAAAACTCTTGTCAGAGAGTTGTTTTACTGCATTGACGTAAAACTATGCATTCACAGAGCTCTGAGCAATAATTTTTGTGCATCCATGAGCAATAGCATGGTAGATGATTTTTCTAGAAGAACGTTGGATGTGTTCTTCCATTTTTGGCAATGGGGACATCTTTTAAATGTTGGACTGTGAGAACATTTTGGACCTTCCATTAAGAAAAGATTACCTTAGAGGACATAGAAGAAGATGTGTGGATTTATTGATAATTTTGTTGGAAAACTCCAAATCAAAGTAAGTAGGACAAATGTAATAATTCAATGCTTAGATTTAATCTACCCTGTTTGTCCTACCTGATAAGGTTTGTTTTTACTTTTTTTGTAGGTCAGGAAAATCCTTACTTCAAACCCTTTTGTGGACTCTTGGAATCCTTGGAAGATATTGTAGAATTCAGATCATACTATTTTGTAGTTAGCATTTGCTCAAGAACTCTATCACATTTTCAAAGCTTTAAATGTAGACAATATGCAATCATCATGTGTCAGAAAGATGAGAAGCTTTATATTGAGATTGCATTTTTATTACTACAATCTAATCTATAGTGTTTCAGTTAAAAAACAAAAGACCATCCTTGATCCAGGCAATATCCTCTTTGCAGTCATAGAAAATGTTATCCTCAGGTCAATTACGGTAAGAAATACTTGTTCAACTACTTGGTTGTTTCTGTGCAATACCCACACATTTTATAATGATAAATACAGTAAAAGCTCTTGTCAAAGATTTGTTTTTACTGCATTGTTGCGAAATCATGTGCATGCACAGAGCCTGGGGCGTAAATTGTTTTGCATATTGCATGGGCCATGGAATGATTCATGCACTTTGAGGAAGAACCGTAGAAAGATTCTTACTTCCTTGGCAAACAAGCATCTTCTAACTTTTGCAATTTGAGGACATTTTTGGACCTTCTATCAAGAATGGATTTGATTAGAAACTCCTTAAAGAACATGTGAAGCTTTTGATAATCAATTTTTGGAAAACACCTAATCAAAGTAAGTAAAACAAATTTAGTATTTCAATTTTTGCATTCTATCTTCTCCATTGCTCCTAGCTGACATATTTTGTTTTGTTTTGTGTAGGTCAGAAAATAATATCTCTGGAAGCACTTTGTGGACTCTTGGAATCAATGGAATACATTATAGTATTCACGTTGTGCCCCAATTGGGAGGTAAGTATTACTACACCATTCAATTACATGTATATAGCTATGGATGTAGATTAAATGCAATCATCATATGTCAGAAAGCTGAGTGGCTTTACATTGAGATTGCATTTTTATTACTACAAGCTAAACTGTTTACTTTCCTTAGTTAGAAAAATGAAAGGCCGTCCTCGATCCAGGCAATTCCCCCTTTGTAGTAATTGAAATATGTTTTTTGGGGCCAATTATGGAAAGAAGGTCATGTTCATCTAGTTGGCTGTACTTGTGCAATGCCCACACATTTCACAATGATGAATAAGTAAAAACTCTTGTCAAAGAGTTGTTTTACTGCATTGTTGTGAAACTATGCATGCACAGAGCTCTGAGCAATAATTTTTGTGCATTTCTTGAGCAATAGCATGATAGATGATTTTTCTAGATGAACCTTGGATGTGTTCTTCCATTTTTGACAAAGTGGACATCTTTTAAATATTGGACTGTGAGAACATTTTGGACCTTCCATCAAGAAAAGATTGCCTCAGAAGGAGCTAGAAGAAGATGTGTGGATTTATTGATAATTTTCTTGGAAAACTCCAAATCAAAGTAAGTAGGACAAATATAATATTTCAATGCTTAGATTTAATCTACCTTGTTTGTCCCACCTGATATAGTTTGTTTTTACTTTTTTTTGCAGGTCAGGAAAATCCTTACTTGAAAGCCTTATGTGGACTCTTGGAATCCTTGGAAGATATCGTAGAATTCAGGCCATACTCCAATTGTGTGGTAAGCATTTGCTTAAGAACTCTATCACATTTTCAAAGCTTTAAATGTAGACAATATGCAATCATCATGTGTCAGAAAGCTGAGAGGCTTTACATTGAGATTGCAATTGTATTACTACAATCTATTCTGTTGTGTTTCAGTTAAAAAAACAAAAGACCATCCTTGATCCAGGCAATATCCTCTTTGCAGTCATAGAAAATATGTTATCCTCAGGCCAATTACGGTAAGAAATACTTGTTCAACTACTTGGTTGTTTCTGTGCATTACGCACACATTTTACAATGATAAATACAGTAAAAGCTCTTGTCAAAGATTTGTTTTTTCTGCATTGTTGTGAAATCATGTGCATGCACAGAACCTGGGGCGTAAATTGTTTTGCGTATTGCATGGGCCATGGAATGGTTGATGCACTTTGAGGAAGACCCGTAGAAAGATTCTTACTTCCTTGACAAACAAGCATCTTCTAAGTGTTACATTTTGAGGACATTTTTGGACCTTCTATCAAGATTAGATTCCATTAGAAACTCCTCGAAGAACATGTGAAGCATTTGTTCATCAATTTTTGGAAAACACCTAAACAAAGTAAGTAAAACAAATTTAGTATTTCAATTTTTGCATTCTATCTTCTCCATTGGTCCTAGCTGACATTTTTTGTTTTGTTTTGTGTAGGTCAGAAAATAATTTCTCTGGCAGCACTTTTTGGACTCTTGGAATCAATGGAATACATTATAGAATTTGCGTTGTGCCCCAATTGGGAGGTAAGTATTTACTACCCCATTTAATTACATGTATATAGCTATGGATGGAGATTATATGCGTTCATCATATGACAGAAAGCTGAGAGGCTTTACATTGAGATTGCATTTTTATTACTACAAGCTAATCTGTTTACTTTCCTTAGTTAGAAAAATGAAAGGCCATCCTCGATCCAGGCAATTCCCCCTTTGTAGTAATTGAAATATGTTTTTATGGGCCATTTAAGGAAAGAAGGTCATGTTCAACTATTTGTCTGTACTTGTGCAATGCCCACACATTTCACAATGATGAATAAGTAAAAACTCTTGTCAAAGAGTTGTTTTACTGGATTGTTGTGAAGCTTTGCATGCACAGAGCTCTGAGCAATAATTTTTGTACATTCCATGAGCAATAGCATGGTATATGATTTTTCTAGAGGAACCTTGGATGTGTTCTTCCATTTTGACAAAGTGGACATCTTTTAAATGTTGGACTGTGAGAACATTTTGGACCTTCCATCAAGAAAAGATTACCTCAGAAGGACCTAGAAGAAGATGGGTGGATATATTGATAATTTTCTTGGAAAACTCCAAATCAAAGTAAGTAGGACAAATGTAATAATTCAAAGCTTAGATTTAGTCTACCCAGTTTGTCCTACCTGATATTGTTTGTTTTTACTTTTTTTGTAGGTCAGGAAAATCCTTACCTGAAAGCCTTATGTAGACTCTTGGAATCCTTGGAAGATATTGTAGAATTCAGGTCATACTCCAATTGTGTGGTAAGCATTTGCTCAAGAACTGTATCACATTTTCAAAGCTTTAAATGTAGACAATATGCAATCCTCATGTGTCAGAAAGCTGAGAGGCTTTACATTGAGATTGCATTTTTATTACTACAATCTAATCTGTTGTGTTTCAGTTGAAAAACAAAAGACCATCCTTGATCCAGTCAATATCCTCTTTGCAGTCATAGAAATATGTTATCCTCAGGCCAATTACGGTAAGAAATACTTGTTCAACTACTTTGTTGTTTCTGTGCATTACCCACACATTTTACAATGATAAATACAGTAAAATCTCTTGTCAAAGATTTGTTTTTACTGCATTGCTGTGAAATCATGTGCATGCACAGAGCCTGGGGCGTAAATTGTTTTGCGTATTGCATGGGCCTTGGAATGGTTGATGCAATTTGAGGAAGAACCGTAGAAAGATTCTTACTTCCTTGACAAACAAGCATCTTCTAAGTGTTACATTTTGAGGACATTTTTGGACCTTCTATCAAGAATGGATTCCATTAGAAACTCCTTGAAGAACATGTGAAGCGTTTGTTCATCAATTTTTGGAAAACACCTACTCAAAGTAAGTAAAACATATTTAGTATTTCAATTTTTGCATTCTATCTTCTCCATTGGTCCTAGCTGACATTTTTTGTTTTGTTTTGTGTAGGTCAGAAAATAATTTCTCTGGAAGCACTTTGTGGACTCTTGGAATCAATGGAATACATTATAGAATTCACGTTGTGCCCCAATTGGGAGGTAAGTATTTACTATACCATTCGATTACATATATACAGCTATGGATGTAGATTAAATGCAATCATCATATGTCAGAAAGTTGAGAGGCTTTACATTGAGATTGCATTTTTATTACTACAAGCTAATCTGTTTACTTTCCTTAGTTAGAAAAATGAAAGGCCGTCCTTGATCTAGGCAATTCCCCCTTTGTACTAATTGAAATATGATTTTTGGGGCCAATTATGGAAAGAAGGTCATGTTCAACTACTTGTCTGTACTTGTGCAATGCCCACACATTTCACAATGATGAATAAGTAAAAACTCTTGTCAAAGAGTTGTTTTCCTGCATTGTTGTGAAACTGTGCATGCACAGAGCTCTGAGCAATAATTTTCGTGCATTCCATGAACAATAGCATGGTAGATGATTTTTCTAGAAGAACTTTGGATGTGTTCTTCCATTTTTGACAAAGGGGACATCTGTTAAATGTTGTACTGTGAGAACATTTTGGACCTTCCATCAAGAAAAGATTACCTCAGAAGGACCTAGAAGATGTGTGGATTTATTGATCATTTTTTTGGAAAACTCCAAATCAAAGTAAGTAGGACAAATGTAATAATTCAATGCTTAGATTTAATCTACCCTGTTTGTCTTACCTGATATGTTTGTTTTTTACTTTTCTTGTAGGTCAGGAAAATCCTTACCTGAAAGCCTTATGTGGAATCTTGGAATCCTTGGAAGATATTGTAGAATTCAGGTCATACTCCAATTGTGTGGTTAGCATTTGCTCAAGAATTCTATCACATTTTCGAAGCTTTAAATATAGACAATATGCAATCATCATGTGTCAGAAAGCTGAGAGGCTTTACATTGAGATTGCATTTTTATTACTACAATCTAATCTGTTGTGTTTCAGTTAAAAAACAAAAGACCATCCTTGATCCAGGCAATATCCTCTTTGCAGTCGTAGAAATATGTTATCCTCAGGCCAATTACGGTGAGAAATACTTGTTCAACTACTTGTTTGTTTCTGTGCATTACCCACACATTTTACAATGATAAATACAGTAAAATCTCTTGTCAAAGATTTGTTTTTACTGCATTGTTGTGAAATCATGTACATGTGTGGCGCCCCTGAGTGTTCGACCGCCACAGGGATGCTGCACTTCTTTAATGGAGTGTGGTGTTCTTCCTCCGAGGTGAGGCCAATGTGATAGTTGTGACCTAACCTTTTGCATCCAACACCACACTTCTCCACCAGAGGGAGCTGGTATGCATTAGGTGCTGCTCCCCTGGTTACAGGGAGACTGGGGAACACAAAGTGGTAGGAACCAGTTAGTGGGTTAGGGTGGAGGACTTACAAGTTAGTTACACTTTAAATTTCATATTTAATAGAAAGCCATCTTTGATTTTGGTCCTGTTTGGTCCTTTTTAGTCTTTTGCTGCTCTCTGGCAGTTTTGCCTGTCAAGCGGTCTTGGTTGCTGTCAACTACTGTGTGTAATGTGATCTCCCTCCGGGAGCGCAGATCCTGTGTGGGCCTGCACCGGCAAGGGACACAGCCCTCGTGCCCTGACCTTGGGACGAGAGGTAGGTTGCAGACAAGGAATGTCTCAACCCGGCCAAGAACAAGGATCAAGAAGGCCCGGGAGCTTTAGAGTTTAGCTCCCCAGCAAATGGGTCCCGGGGAGGATGCTGACGGAGCGGAGTATGCCACCTGTCCTCGCCTACCTGATCTATTCAGAGGGATTCCGGCTGCAAGAGGGGTACCGGCCCCCGACTCCCGACCTTGTACTCCATGTCCTGGATGGGAAAGCCCGGTTAGGCCCTGAGGATCCCACCGGGCATTGGATGGAGGGAAATTGCCACCTGTGCCCTAGTCCTGAGAGGAGCTCAGAGGGAGACCCGGCCTATCTACACACGCACAGACGGGAAAGGGTGAAGTCTGTAGTGCAGGAACACTCTGGTGTAGGGTCGCTCCCGAACACTGGACTTTCTCGGAGGTAGTCGGACCCCCGTCCCAGGTGGCCGCAGGACTCTGCGGGGAGCAGGGAGTCGCCTTACCGCTGTCATCTCTAAGTGAGTAAAGCCTTGGAAGTTCACCCCTATGGCCTCCGGACTGTTCATTATGCGCCATACCATGCGACGCGGTGCCCGTACTCCCCGCACTACTACTCCCCCCCTTCATCCTGTCTGCTTGCCCTGAGGCCTTGCTCCGCCTGTGGGGAGCAGTGAGAACATTGGCCGCCACAACACCAGTCCTCGGCGGACTGTAGCGGCGCTGGTGGCCCTTCACCAGAAACCACAGGTGGCGTAGTCGTTAAAATAAGCCACTCAACCCGGACGAGCCCACAACATCTTCCTTTTCATGTGACGGCCCTGAGCACGGGTCGGGTCCGGGCCACGGCTACATCCCATCTCTTCATTACAGGACCCGACACCGAGTCCCCAATCACCCAGGGTAAACTGAAAAAAAACTAAAAGGGCTCTTTCGAGAATTGAGGCGTCACACATGCACAGAGCCTGGGGCGTAAATTGTTTTGCGTATTGCATAGGCCATGGAATGGTTGATGCACTTTGAGGAAGAACCGTAGAAAGATTCTTACTTCCTTGACAAACAAGCATCTTCTAAGTGTTACATTTTGAGGACATTTTTGGACCTTCTATCAAGACTGGATTCCATTAGAAACTCCTTGAAAAACATGTGAAGCGTTTGTTCATCAATTTTTGGAAAACACCTAATCAAAGTAAGTAAAACAAATTTAGTATTTCAATTTTTGCATTCTATCTTCTCCATTGGTCCTAGTTGACATTTTTTGTTTTGTTTTGTGTAGGTCAGAAAATAATTTCTCTGGAAGCACTTTGTGGACTCTTGGAATCAATGGAATACATTATAGAATTCACGTTGTGCCCCAATTGGGAGGTAAGTATTTACTATACCATTCAATTATATGTATATAGCTATGGATGTAGATTAAATGCAATCATCATATGTCAGAAAGCTGAGAGGCTTTTCATTGAGATTGCATTTTTATTACTACAAGCTATTCTGTTTACTTTCCTTAGTTAGAAAAATGAAAGGCCGTCCTTGATCTAGGCAATTCCCCCTTTGTACTAATTGAAATATGTTTTTTTGGGCCAATTATGGAAAGAAGGTCATGTTCAACTAGTTGTCTGTACTTGTGCAATGCCCACACATTTCACAATGATGAATAAGTAAAAACTCTTATCAAAGAGTTGTTTTACTGCATTGTTGTGAAACTATGCATGCACAGAGCTCTGAGCGATAACTGTTGTGCATTCCATGAGCAATAGCATGGTAGATGATTTTTCTAGAAGAACCTTGGATGTGTTCTTCCATTTTTGACAAAGGGGACATCTTTTAATTGTTGGACTGTGAGAACATTTTGGACCTTCCATCAAGAAAAGATTACCTCAGAAGGACCTAGAAGATGTGTGGATTTATTGATAATTTTGTTGGAAAACTCCAAATCAAAGTAAGTAGGACAAATGTAATAATTCAATGCTTAGATTTAATCTACCCTGTTTGTCCTACCTGATATGGTTTGTTTTTACTTTTTTTGTAGGTCAGGAAAATCCTTACCTGAAAGCCTTATGTGAACTCTTGGAATCCTTGGAAGATATTGTAGAATTCAGGTCATGCTCCAATTGTGTGGTAAGCATTTGCTCAAGAACGCTATCACATTTTCAAAGCTTTAAATGTAGACAATATGCAATCATCATGTGTCAGAAAGCTGAGAGGCTTTACATTGAGATTGCATTTTTATTACTACAATCTAATCTGCTGTATTTCAGTTAAAAAACAAAAGACCATCCTTGATCCAGGCAATATCCTCTTTGCAGTCGTAGAAATATGTTATCCTCAGGCCAATTACTGTGAGAAATACTTGTTATACTACTTGGTTGTTTCTGTGCATTACGCACACATTTTACAATGATAAATACAGTAAAAGCTCTTGTCAAAGATTTGTTTTTACTGCATTGTTGTGAAATCATGTGCATGCACAGAGCCTGGGGCGTGAATTGTTTTGCATATTGCATGGGCCATGGAATGGTTGATGCACTTTGAAGAAGAACCGTAGAAATATTCTTACTTCCTTGACAAACAAGCATCTTCTAAGTGTTACATTTTGAGGACATTTTTGGACCTTCTATCAAGAATGTATTCCATTAGAAACTCCTTGAAGAACATGTGAAGCGTTTGTTCATCAATTTTTGGAAAACACCTACTCAAAGTAAGTAAAACAAATTTAGTATTTAAATTTTTGCATTCTATCTTCTCCATTGGTCCTAGCTGACATTTTTTGTTTTGTTTTGTGTAGGTCAGAAAATAATTTCTCTGGAAGCACTCTGTGGACTCTTGGAATCAATGGAATACATTATAGAATTCACGTTGTGCCCCAATTGGGAGGTAAGTATTTGCTACACTATTCAATTACATGTATATAGCTATGGATGTAGATTATATGTAATCATCATATGTCAGAAAGCTGAGAGGCTTTACATTGAGATTGCATTTTTATTATTACAAGCTAATCTGTTTACTTTCCTTAGTTAGAAAAATGAAGGGCCGTCCTAGATCCAGGTAATTCCCTCTTTGTAGTAATTGAAATATGTTTTTTTGGGCCAATTAAGGAAAGGAGGTCATGTTCAACTACTTGTCTGTACATGTGCAATGCCCACACATTTCACAATGATGAATAAGTAAAAACTCTTGTCAAAGAGATATTTTACTGCATTGTTGTGAAACTATGCATGCACAGAGCTCTGAGCAATAATTGTTGTGCATTCCATGAGCAATAGCATGGTAGATGATTTTTCTAGAAGAACCTTGGTTGTGTTCTTCCATTTTTGACAAAGGGAACATCTTTTAAATGTTGGACTGTGAGAACATTTTGGACCTTCCATCAAGAAAAGATGACCTCAGAAGGACCTAGAAGAAGATGTGTGGATTTATTAATCATTTTCTTGGAAAACTCCAAATCAAAGTAAGTAGGACAAAAGTAAATATTCAATGCTTAGATGTAATTTACCCTGTTTGTCCTACCTGATATGGTTTGTTTTTACTTTTTTGGTAGGTCAGGAAAATCCTTACCTGAAAGCCTTATGTGGACTCTTGGAATCCTTGGAAGATATTGTAGAATTCATGTCTTACTCCAATTGTGTGGTAAGCATTTGCTCAAGAACGCTATCACATTTTCAAAGCTTTAAATGTAGACAATATGCAATCATCATGTGTCAGAAAGCTGAGAGGCTGTACATTGAGATTGCATTTTTATTACTACAATCTAATCTGTTGTGTTTCAGTTAAAAAACAAAAGACCACCCTTGATCCAGGCAATATCCTCTTTGCAGTCGTAGAAATATGTTATCCTCAGGCCAATTACGGTAAGAAATACTTGTTCAACTACTTTATTGTTTCTGTGCATAACCCACACATTTTACAATGATAAATACAGTAAAAGCTCTTGTCAAAGATTTGTTTTTACTGCATTGTTGTGAAATTATGTGCATGCACAGAGCCTGGGGCGTAAATTGTTTTGTGTATTGCATGGGCCTTGGAATGGTTGATGCAATTTGAGGAAGAACCGTAGAAAGATTCTTACTTCCTTGACAAACAAGCATCTTCTAAGTGTTACATTTTGAGGACATTTTTGGACCTTCTATCAAGAATGGATTCCATTAGAAACTCCTTGAAGAACATGTGAAGCGTTTGTTCATCAATGTTTGGAAAACACCTAATCAAAGTAAGTAAAACAAATTTAGTATTTCAATTTTTGCATTCTATCTTCTCCATTGGTCCTAGCTGACATTTTTTGTTTTCTTTTCTGTAGGTCCGAAAATTATTTCTCTGGAAGCACTTTGAGGACTCTTGGAATTAATAGTATACATTATAGAATTCACGTTGTGCCCCAATTGGGAGGTAAGTATTTACTACACCATTCAATTACATGTATATAGCTATGGATGTAGATTATATGCAATCATCATATGTCAGAAAGCTTAGAGGCTTTACATTGAGATTGCATTTTTATTACTACAAGCTAATCTGTTCTCTTTCCTTAGTTAGAAAAATGAAGAGCTGTCCTCGATCCAGGCAATTCCCCCTTTGCAGTAATTTAAATATGTTTTTTGGGCCAATTATGGAAAGAAGGTCATGTTCAACTACTTGTCTGTACTTGTGCAATGCCCCACATTTCACAATGATGAATAAGTAAAAACTCTTGTCAAAGAGTTGTTTTGTTTCATTGTTGTAAAACTATGCAATCACAGAGCTCTGAGCAATAATTTTTGTGCATTCCATGAGTAATAGCATGGTAGATGATTTTTCTAGAAGAACCTTGGATGTGTTCTTCTATTTTTGACAAAGGGGACATCTTTAAAATGTTGGACTGTGAGAACTATTTGTACCTTCCATCAAGAAAAGATTACCTTAGAAGGACCTAGAAGAAGATGTGTGGATTTATTGATCATTTTCTTGGAAAACTCCAAATTAAAGTAAGTAGTAGTGTTGAGCGAGCACTAAAATGCTCGGGTGCTCGAAGCTTGGGCCGAGCTCGCCGTGATACTCGGGTGCTCGACCCGAGCAACGAGCCCAATGTTAGTCTATGGGAGACTCGAGCATTTTTGCGGTGGCACCCCCGGCATTCTTTTAAAAGCCTAACAAGTGCCCAAAACGATAGTGACAGTGCTCAAATGACATGGGGACAGCATGGGGATCGCCCCAGGAAGCATTTCTGACCCCCAGGTCACTGCTGTCAACAACGTGGTCAGAGGTATTAAGCCACTTTTACAGGCTCACAATAAAACGTTCAAAAACGAAAGTGAAACTTTTTTCCTGTGAAATATGTTAAGGAACATCCTTTCCAGAGTAAAGACTTGTGTATAAGTTAAAATAAATGACCAAAAACAAAAATACTCCTCCACACCTTCGGCTATGTTCACAAGTAGCATTTTTTATGCGTTTAAGCACTTTTGTATTGCTTTCAACTATGACAAATGCATTCACCGTGAAATGTCATTTTAACATTTTACAACCTTATCTGGCCATGTGCTGTGTGACACATGCATAAAATGCTGAAAAGACAAGGGAACAGCATGGGGAAGACCCCTGGAAGCATCTCTGACTCCCAGGTCACTGTCTAAAAGTGTGCCCATCATAAGTGATCCTTACCGCATCAGAAGATGCAGACTTGCAACTATCCCCATGCAAGTTCTAGTCCCAGGGCAGTGTTCAATTGTACCTCCCCCATTCCTTGCAATACAAGCTCAAGTATGCAGCCTGCCACCCACCCACCCACAGGCTGCAATACCATACTGCTTGCTTGCTTGAACTTGAAATTGGGCCTTTTAGGCATGTGGAGGCGGAATCTGGCCACCACGCCATGGCTGTGTCGGCGGCCTGGTATCCATACTCAGTCCCCAGCCGACTGGTGGCCGGGTGTCCCCGCTTGCTCCCCAGCCTCCAGGGGGTGGCCGGGTGTCCATACTCGGTCCCCAGCCACCCCTATTTGTCCCGGTAACCTTTCCCACACTTTTCTTAGCCTGTCCTGCTTTAGGGCAGCATTGGCTGAGCCCACCGGACTATCAGACTCCTCCGGTGGGCCCTGGCTTCTCCATCAGGGGAGTTGAGAGTGCCAAGGTGAGGAGCATGATGAGGATGATAGAAGTTAGAATCTGCTTTGTTTTGTTGTAATGCAAGCGCATGTATGTAGTAGCGGCTAGGCCTGAGGTGGTCAGCGTTTTGGCGCATATCCTACCTCCTCCGAGGATTGCTGGATGTTTTCCTGCTACTATCCAAGTTCTATGACTCCCGTTAAAACAAAGCTTCAGGTGATAAATTATGGATGAGGTAGTGGCAAAGGAGAAAGAGCAGGAGGAACAGGGACCATTCATATCAATATCAGGCCAGTCAACCAGATATGTCTTGTAGGATATGTTTCTGTAACAAAAGGAGCGGTTCGGCTACACAGTTATAGGGCATACAGTGAGTGCAATGCCTACCAAAAATTTCGAGCCACTCCAATGCCCCTTGGAAATAAAATGGAGGTCAGAGGGCGTTAACTAAACCTTTTTTTCCATTTATAGCAACTGGGTCTCCCGTGCACTGTTGGCCTAAGCAGTGAATGGAAGGCTTTCCAAAAATTATGAGGAACTGCAATGCCCCTTACAAGAGCCATGTGTGGCACCCCAGGGGTCTGGTCACCACAGTAATAGAGATATTACGTCGGAGAGCAAGTGGGAGGTTTCCTGGTCAGGATCCCTTAAACATGCAACATCCTCCTGCCCCAATCCTGGGAGGGGAGAATTCTGCCCTTATAAACTGGATCTGGGGCGGGGTTGAGTGAGTCAGAGAACAGTCAGAGTCAGAGTGAGAGCAAGGGAAAGTAACAGCAAGGAGCTCTGTAGGAGCTAGGAGCTAAAGACCAGGGGCTGGAAGCTGAGCAGAGCTCGCCCTGGCAGAAGACAATAGGAACCGGACACAGGAGTCCAAAGCTGTGAGGACTTATATATCCAGCAGCAGAAACCAGTCGGCAGGGGATTTCAGGTCCTCTGGCCATAGAAGCCCGGAGGCTCAGTCACAAGCAAGGGACCAGCACCGCCGTCGTGGAGCGGAGGCTAACAGAAGGCCCCAAGTCACCAGCCATACGGGTGAGCACTACACGGTACACTCAGGGACGTGGGCTACTTCTACCCGCTTACAGCAAGGTAGCCAGGAAGAGTGCAGACAGACGGGGAGGCCTACAACTCCACCTGGCCAGGGGAACTCCTGCTTGCTCACAGACTGACCAGGCCTCTTATGCTAGCCAGTACTCCCAGGAGGGTCTACCTTATAATCATCAGTAAAGACCCTGAACTGCACTGCAAAGACTCTGAGTCATTCCTGCTGCGCTCGTGCACCATCACCCCCATCATCCACACTCACTGCCCTGAGGCTATACTCCTCCCGAGGGGAGTTATCCCATTCTATGCTGCGCACACAACACCAGCCTCAGCGGTCTGCCTCGCAGCGGTGGTACTCCCTGACCGCAATCCACGGGTGGCGCAGTCGGACAATTAACCTCAAAACCTAAGAAAGACTGCCACTGGTTTGACCAGCCTGAGCCACGGGACCGGGTCACCGCCACGGAGACTACAGATCCCAGAGACCCGGCACCGGGTATCCCACACACATGTACACACGGCCCAGGGGGCGCGTCACATGCAGTACAGCATATTACAAACATAAGTCCCATTATTGGGGAGTGGGTGTCCCATGGTATTTGCTTATGCTTTCCCAGCAAAAGCTGCCAAAAATTAGGACGGAGCAACTTGCAATGCCCCTTACAAGAGCCATACAGTACAGCATATTACAAACTTAAGTCCCATTATTGGGGAGTGGGTGTCCCATAGTATTTGCTTATGCTTTCCCAGCAAACGCTGCCAAAAATTAGGACGGAGCAACTTGCAATGCCCCTTACAAGAGCCATGCAGTACAGCATATTACAAACATAAGTCCCATTATTGGGGAGTGGGTGTCCCATAGTATTTGCTTATGCTTTCCCAGCAAAAGCTGCCAAAAATTAGGACGGAGCAACTTGCAATGCCCCTTACAAGAGCCATGCAGTACAGCATATTACAAACATAAGTCCCATTATTGGGGAGTGGGTGTCCCATAGTATTTGCTTATGCTTTCCCAGGAAAAGCTGCCAAAAATTAGGACGGAGCAACTTGCAATACCCCTTACAAGAGCCATGCAGTACAGCATATTACAAACATAAGTCCCATTATTGGGGAGTGGGTGTCCCATAGTATTTGCTTATGCTTTCTCAGCAAAAGCTGCCAAAAATTAGGACGGAGCAACTTGCAATGCCCCTTACAAGAGCCATGCAGTACAGCATATTACAAACATAAGTCCCATTATTGGGGAGTGGGTGTCCCATAGTGTTTGCTTATGCTTTCCCAGCAAAAGCTGCCAAAAATTAGGACGGAGCAACTTGCAATGCCCCTTACAAGAGCCATGCAGTACAGCATATTACAAACATAAGTCCCATTATTGGGGAGTGGGTGTCCCATAGTATTTGCTTATGCTTTCCCAGCAAAAGCTGCCAAAAATTAGGACGGAGCAACTTGCAATGCCCCTTACAAGAGCCATGCAGTACAGCATATTACAAACATAAGTCCCATTATTGGGGAGTGGGTGTCCCATAGTATTTGCTTATGCTTTCCCAGCAAAAGCTGCCAAAAATTAGGACGGAGCAACTTGCAATGCCCCTTGCAAGAGCCATGCAGTACAGCATATTACAAACATAAGTCCCATTATTGGGGAGTGGGTGTCCCATAGTATTTGCTTATGCTTTCCCAGCAAAAGCTGCCAAAAATTAGGACGGAGCAACTTGCAATACCCCTTACAAGAGCCATGCAGTACAGCATATTACAAACATAAGTCCCATTATTGGGGAGTGGGTGTCCCATAGTATTTGCTTATGCTTTCTCAGCAAAAGCTGCCAAAAATTAGGACGGAGCAACTTGCAATGCCCCTTACAAGAGCCATGCAGTACAGCATATTACAAACATAAGTCCCATTATTGGGGAGTGGGTGTCCCATAGTATTTGCTTATGCTTTCCCAGCAAAAGCTGCCAAAAATTAGGACAGAGCAACTTGCAATGCCCCTTACAAGAGCCATGCAGTACAGCATATTACAAACATAAGTCCCATTATTGGGGAGTGAGTGTCCCATAGTATTTGCTTATGCTTTCCTAGCAAAATCTGCCAAAAATTAGGACGGAGCAACTTGCAATGCCCCTTACAAGAGCCATGCAGTACAGCATATTACAAACATAAGTCCCATTATTGGAGAGTGGGTGTCCCATAGTATTTGCTTATGCTTTCCCAGCAAAAGCTGCCAAAAATTAGGATGGAGCAACTTGCAATGCCCCTTACAAGAGCCATGCAGTACAGCATATTACAAACATAAGTCCCATTATTGGGGAGTGGGTGTCCCATAGTATTTGCTTATGCTTTCCAAACAAAAGCTGCCAAAAATTAGGACGGAGCAACTTGCAATGCCCCTTACAAGAGCCATGCAATACAGCATATTACAAACATAAGTCCCATTATTGGGGAGTGGGTGTCCCATAGTATTTTCTTATGCCTTGCAAGCAAAAGCTGCCAAAAATAAGGACGGAGGAACTTGCAATGCTGGCACCCTGGTGGTATAGTGGTGGTGGAGGCTGAGGATAAGGAGAAGAAGATTAAACAGCCGAAACGAGGAAGCATATACCCATGTGTGGGTGTGAAGCGGTGCATGTGGATACACCTCCCGAAATAACACAGTGGATTTGACTTTATGTTACTCTGCTGTCATTTGGTGGTGATGAGAAGTCTGGCCCAATCCAGCCCTTGTTCATTTTGATAAGGGTCAGCTCGTCAGCATTGTCAGTTGACAGGCGAGTGCGCTTATCAGTTATAATTCCCCCAGCGGCACTAAAAACACGCTCCGATAACACGCTAGCGGCAGGGCAGGCCAGGACCTCCAAGGCGTACAAAGCGAGTTCATTCCAAGTGTCCAGCTTGGATACCCAATAATTAAAAGGCACAGAGGAATCACGGAGGACGCTGGTACAATCGGCAAGGTACTCCCTCACCATCTTTTGAAACTTTCCACTCCTTGTGAGAGTACCCCGCGCCTCAGGGCCTGTAAGCTGGGCGGGTGTCAGAAAACTGTCCCAGAACGTTGACAGTGTTCCCCTGCCTCTGCTGGATTGGAGTTGCATCTCTCTCGCCTGTACGCCTTGGTTGGGCAACGAACTGTGACCTCTGCCGCTAGCGTGTTTAGATGGGAATTTTTTTAAGAGTTCTGCAGCAAGGGCCTTCTGGTATTGCCCCATTTTTGTAGACCTCTCCACCTCAGGAATAAGAGAGTGAAAGTTCTCCTTGTAGCGGGGGTCTACAAGTGTCACCAACCAGTAATGACTGTCACCCAACATTTTGACAACGCGAGGGTCACGGTTAAGGCAGCGTAACATAAAGTCAGCCATGCGTGCCAGACTGGTAACGGGCAAGATTTCCGTGTCCTCACCAAGATGACGACTGACCATGCTCTCCTCCTCCTCCTCCTCTTCCTCCTCCCCCCTGTCCTCAGGCCACCCACGCTGAACCGACGGTATGACACTTGTACAGGTACTACCGTCTACAACGCATGATAGCAGCTCCTGTTCTTCCTCCTCCTCCTCCTCCTCTCCCTCATTGTCCCCCAATGCACGTTGGGATGAGATGAGGCTGGGCTGTGTGTAATCGCCCGCTACGGCTTCTTGATCCATCTCATCATACTCTGGCTGCAATGCCTCCTCTTTAATTCTCTGCAGAGAGCGTTGCAAAAAACAGACAAGTGGGATGCTGACACTAATGATGGCGTCATCGCCACTCACCATCTTGGTGGCCTCCTCAAAGTTTGTCAGGATGGTACATATGTCAGACATCCAGGTCCACTCCTGAGGTCTTATGTGTGACCTGAATATCGACGGCCTTGTTGCAGCTGGTACTCCACAACTGCTCTCTTCTGCTCACAAATCCTTTGCAACATGTGGAGGGTAGAGTTCCAACGTGTGGGGACATCACACACCAGTCGGTGTGCCAGAAGCTGCAAACGCTGCTGCAACACAGCAAGGGCGGCGGAAACTGTAGCCGACTTGCGAAAATGAGCTGACAGGCGGTGTACTTTCACGAGCAGATCTGGCAACTCGGGGTACGATTTAAGAAACCGCTGAACCACGAGGTTAAGCACATGAGCCAGGCATGGTACGTGTGTGATCTCACCTCGCCTCAGAGCCGCCACCAGGTTACGGCCATTGTCACACATGACCATGCCGGGATGTAGGTTCAGCGGTCTCAGCCACAGATCTGACTGCTCTTTCACAGCTGTCCACAACTCACAAGCAGTGTGAGGTTTATCACCTAAGCTTATGAGTTTCAGCACAGCCTGTTGCCGCTTGGCGGAGGCAGTACTGCAATGCTTCCAGCTTGTAACTGATGTGGTGATATCTGAGATGTAGGCTGAACATGAGGAGGAGGAGGAGGAGGATGCGCGGGAGCTGTACACTGTGGGGGCAACTCTGACTGACATAGGGCCCGCAATCCCCGTTGTGGGGAGGATGTGTTCCGTCCCAAGGTCCGACTGGGTCCCGGCTTCCACTATGTTTACCCAGTGTGCCGTCAGAGAGATGTACCGTCCCTGGCCACAAGCACTTGTCCACGTGTCCGTTGTCAGGTGGACTCTCCCAGTAACTGCGTTGTTGAGGGCACGGCAGATGCTTTGGGACACGTGCTTGTGTAGTGCGGGGATGGCACACCGGGCAAAATAGTGTCGGCTGGGGACCGAGTACCGAGGGACGGCCACCGCCATAAGATTGCAGAAGGATTCCGTCTCCACCAGCCTAAAAGGCAACATTTCCAATGCAAGCAGTCGTGAAATGTGCGAATTTAGTACTGTGGCCTGTGGGGCGTTAGCTGCGAATTTCCGCTTTCATTCAAAGGTCTGGGATATGGACAATTGAACGCTGCGGGTGGGACGTGGACGTTGATGCTGTTTCTTGAGAAACTGCCATAACAAGTGAAGACTGAGAGGAGGGGGTATCTTTACATGCAGTATGGACAGGGGATTGCCTTGCACACACAACAGGGGGTTCTATTGCACGCACAACAGTGGAAGAAGCAGTGGTGACACCCGCTGACACTGGTCGTGGACCCTGGGTTTCGCCCCACAAAGTCGGGTGCTTTGCTGCCATGTGCCTGATCATGCTGGTGGTGGTCAGGCTGGTAGTTTTGTCACCCCTGCTGATGCTGGCATGGCAGGTGGAACATATGGCCTTTTTGGGGTTATCAGCAGAGTCTTTAAAAAAATTCCAGACTCTGGAAGACCTACCGCTTGTACTGGCAACGTCCCTCGTGTTGGTGTTACGGGGAACGGTCGCCTGCCTTCTGTCTGCGGCCACCACACTGCTTATTCCTGCCTGTTGGGGTACTCTGCCTCCCTCCCCCTGTGTGCTGCTGGCCTCACTCTGCATGTCCTCCTTCCACGTTGGGTCAGTTACTAGATCATCCACCACCTCCTCCTCTTGCACTTGCGCACCACGATCCTCCTCCTCACTTCCTGGCAATTGTGTCTCGTCATCGTCCACCTCTTGTGACAGATTGCCAACGTCGACTTCCTGTGGCCGTGGCTGTTCAAATATTTGGGCATCGCAACATGGGATCTCCTCTTCCACCACTTCAAGCGTATCAGGCGAGGGGCCCAAATATGGAAATGGACCAGTGAACAGCTCTTCAGAGTGTCCAAGTGTGGGATCACTTGCTGTCTGACGACACTCGGCATGGTGGGAGGAAGGAGCATCAGGGTGAGGAGGAGTATGCGGTCGAGACTCAAGGCTACTAAGAGTTGACCGTGTGGAAGACAGACCGGAGGTGGTGGTGCCCAGGTAACTGGAAGTATTGTCTGCTATCCAATTAATAACCTGTTCACACTGATCAGTTCTCAATACTGGTGTTGTTCTGTGCTTCCCTAGTAATTTGGTCAAGAAGTGGGAGCAAGAAGATGTGGCTGTTGGTTGTGGCACATTTTCACCTTGGCCACGGCCCCTCCTCTGCACGAACCATCACCAGAACGTCCACTTCCACGTCCCTTGCCACACGCCTTGCCCATTGTAAATGAAGTAAAATAGCTTACACTTGCACTATCAATGGAAAAAGGGTAATAAAGAGTAGATTAGAACCGTGGAAGAGGAAAACCACAGTTATTGTTTACTGGGTATACCACACTTTTTTAAATAGAGATATTTGCGGCTGAACAGTGAGCGACACACTCAAACTGCTTTTTTTTAGATACCAAAGGCCCAAAACTGGATAGTACAGCGATTTGACCCGTGGAACTGCAAAACCACCCTGGGATGTCGGGCCTACACAAGACTATTTTCAACAGATATATTTTTGTGTCACAACAGTCAGGAGACACTACTGTTTTTCTTTACGGAAAAAACTACCAAAAGCTGAATAATAGAGATTTTTTACCGTGGGATGGCAAAACCACAGTTATTGTTTACTGGGGTATACCACACTTTTTTAAATAGAGATATTTGCGGCTGAACAGTGAGCGACACACTCAAACTGCTTTTTTTTTAGATACCAAAGGCCCAAAACTGGATAGTACAGCGATTTGACCCGTGGAACTGCGAAACCACACTGGGATGTCGGGCCTACACAAGACTATTTTCAACAGATATATTTTTGTGTCACAACAGTCAGGAGACACTACTGTTTTTCTTTACGGAAAAAACTACCAAAAGCTGAATAATAGAGATTTTTTACCGTGGGATGGCAAAACCACAGTTATTGTTTACTGGGGTATACCACACTTTTTTAAATAGAGATATTTGCGGCTGAACAGTGAGCGACACACTCAAACTGCTTTTTTTTTAGATACCAAAGGCCCAAAACTGGATAGTACAGCGATTTGACCCGTGGAACTGCAAAACCACACTGGGATGTCGGGCCTACACAAGACTATTTTCAACAGATATATTTTTGTGTCACAACAGTCAGGAGACACTACTGCTTTTCTTTACGGAAAAAACTACCAAAAGCTGAATAATAGAGATTTTTTACTGTGTGATGGCAAAACCACAGTTATTGTTTACTGGGGTATACCACACTTTTTTAAATAGAGATATTTGCGGCTGAACAGTGAGCGACACACTCAAACTGCTTTTTTTTTAGATACCAAAGGCCCAAAACTGGATAGTACAGCGATTTGACCCGTGGAACTGCAAAACCACCCTGGGATGTCGGGCCTACACAAGACTATTTTCAACAGATATATTTTTGTGTCACAACAGTCAGGAGACACTACTGTTTTTTTTTACGGAAAAAACTACCAAAAGCTGAATAATAGAGATTTTTTACCGTGGGATGGCAAAACCACAGTTATTGTTTACTGGGGTATACCACACTTTTTTAAATAGAGATATTTGCGGCTGAACAGTGAGCGACACACTCAAACTGCTTTTTTTTTAGATACCAAAGGCCCAAAACTGGATAGTACAGCGATTTGACCCGTGGAACTGCGAAACCACACTGGGATGTCGGGCCTACACAAGACTATTTTCAACAGATATATTTTTGTGTCACAACAGTCAGGAGACACTACTGTTTTTCTTTACGGAAAAAAATACCAAAAGCTGAATAATAGAGATTTTTTTACCGTGTGATGGCAAAACCACAGTTATTGTTTACTGGGGTATACCACACTTTTTTAAATAGAGATATTTGCGGCTGAACAGTGAGCGACACACTCAAACTGTTTTTTTTTTTAGATACAAATGGCGCAAAATGGATAATACAGAGGTTTGAACCGTGGAAGTGCAAAACAACACTTCTGTTTCTCTAGCCTACACCAGACTATTTTCAACAGTTATATTTGTGTCTGAAAAATCAGAGACACGCTTTTTTTTGGGGGGGGGGGGGGACACACCAAAAGGTTAATAAGACGGGTATTTGTACAGTGTGAAGGAGGAAAAAAAAGGAGGATTTAGATGGAAAAAAAAGGATTTTTCCTGGCCCCCGACACCTGGTGCTAAGTCCAGCAATTTCAGCAGCAGGAGCACACAGGACTGTAATGCAGCGTTTGCTGGTATAACCACTGTGTCTCCAATACAGCCTGCCTGCCTGGTATCTGGGATGGACATTAGTCCTGAAAAGGACTGTTTGTTTGTTCTGGCAGCCTTTACAGACCCTACACTAACTATTTCGCAGTTTATATCTCTCCCTAAATCAGCAGCGCTGTCCCTACACTGTCTAATCCGGAGCAACTGTGTCCAAGATGGCGGCGCCCCCTTTTAAATACTCGAGGTGACGCTGTGCGGCCAGCCAATCACTGTAATGCCCACAACCAACATGGCTGCAGCATTACAGTGACTGGCTGGCAATCCCTGCATGTTCATTGGCTCTGTAAAGAGCGCCAAACAAGCAGGGCGGAGACCCGAGCTCCCGCCCGAGTAACCCGGAAATGCTCGGTGCTCGCTGAACATCCCGAGTAGCGTTATGCTCGGGCGAGTACCGAGCAGTGTCGAGCATGTTCGCTCCACACTAGTAAGTAGGACAAATGTAACAATTCAATGCTTGGATTTAATCTACCCTGTTTGTCCTACCTGATATGTTTTATTTTACTTTTTTTGTAGGTCAGGGAAATCCTTACCTGAAAGCCTTATGTGGACTTTTGGAATCCTTGGAAGACATTGTAGAATTCAGGTCATACTCCAATTGTGTGGTAAGCATTTGCTCAAGAACTCTATCACATTTTCGAAGCTTTAAATGTAGACAATATGCAATCATCATGTTTCAGAAAGCTGAGAGGCTTTACATTGAGATTGCATTTTTATTACTACAATCTAATCTGTTGTGTTTCAGTTGAAAAACAAAAGACCATCCTTGATCCAGGCAATATGCTCTTTGCAGTAGTAGAAATATGTTTTCCTCAGGCCAATTACGGTAAGAAATACTTGTTCAACTACTTGGTTGTTTCTGTGCATTACCCACACATTTTACAATGATAAATACAGTAAAAGCTCTTGTCAAAGATTTGATTTTACTGCATTGTTGTGAAATCATGTGCATGCACAAAGCCTGGGGCGTAAATTGTTTTGCTTATTGCATGGGCCATGGAAAGGTTGATGCACTTTGAGGAAGAACCGTAGAAAGATTCTCACTTCCTTGACAAACAAGCATCTTCTAAGTGTTACATTTTGAGGACGTTTTTGGACCTTCAATCAAGAATGGATTGCATTAGAAACTCCTTGAAGAACATGTGAAGCGTTTGTTCATCAATTTTTGGAAAACACCTAATCAAAGTAAGTAAAACAAATTTAGTATTTCTATTTTTGCATTCTATCTTCTCCATTGGTCCTAGCTGACATTTTTTGTTTTGCTTTGTGTAGGTCAGAAAATAATTTCGCTGGAAGCACTTTGTGGACTCTTGGAATCAATGGAATACATTATAGAATTCATGTTGTGCCCCAATTGGGAGGTAAGTATTTACTACACCATTCAATTACATGTATATAGCTATGAATGTAGATTAAATGCAATCATCATATGTCAGAAAGCTGAGAGGCTTTACATTGAGATTGCATTTTTATTACTGCAAGCTAATCTGTTTGCTTTCCTTAGTTAGAAAAATGAAAGGCCATCCTTCATCCAGGCAATTCCCTCTTTGTAGTAATTGAAATATGTTTTTTGTGCCAATTATGGAAAGAAGGTCATGTTCAACTACTTGTCTGTACTTGTGCAATGCCCACACATTCCACAATGATGAATAAGTAAAAACTCTTGTGAAAGAGTTGTTTTACTGCATTGTTGTGAAACTATGCATGCACAGAGCTCTGAGCAATAATTTTTGTGCATTCCATGAGCAATAGCATGGTAGATGATTTTTCTAGAAGAACCTTGGATGTGTTCTTCCATTTTTGACAAAGGGGCCATCTTTTGAATGTTGGACTGTGAGAACATTTTGGACCTTCCATCAAGAAAAGATTACCTCAGAAGGACCTAGAAGATATGTGGATTTATTGATAATTTTCTTGGAAAACTCCAAATCAAAGTATGTAGGACAAATGTAATAATTCAATGCTTAGATTTAATCTACCCTGTTTGTTCTATCTGATATGTTTGTTTTTTACTTTTTTTGTAGGTCAGGAAAATCCTTACCTGAAAGCCTTATGTGGACTCTTGCAATCCTTGGAAGATATTATACAATTCAGGTCATACTCCAATTGTGTGGTAAGCATTTGCTCAAGAACTCTATCACATTTTCAAAGCTTTAAATGTAGACAATATGCAATCATCATGTGTCAGAAAGCTGAGAGGCTTTTACATTGAGGTTGCATTTTTATTACTACAATCTAATCTGTTGTGTTTCATTTAAAAAACAAAAGACCATCCTTGATCCAGGCAATATCCTCTTTGCAGTCGTAGAAATATATTATCCTCACTCCAATTACGGTAAGAAATACTTGTTCAACTACTTGGTTGTTTCTGTGCATTACCCACACATTTTACAATGATAAATACAGTAAAAGCTCTTGTCAATGATTTGTTTTTACTGCATTGTTGTGAAATCATGTGCATGCACAGAGCCTGGGGCGTAAATTGTTTTGCTTATTGCATGGGCCATGGAATGGTTGAAACACTTTGAGGAAGAACCGTAGAAACATTCTTACTTCCTTGACAAACAAGCATCTTCTAAGTGTTACATTTTGAGGACATTTTTGAACCTTCTATCAAGAATGGATTCCATTAGAAACTCCTTGAAGAACATGTGAAGCGTTTGTTCATCAATTTTTCGAAAACACCTAATCAAAGTAAGTAAAACAAATTTAGTATTTCAATTTTTGCATTCTATCCTCTCCATTGGTCCTAGCTGACATTTTTTGTTTTGTTTTGTGTAGGTCAGAAAATAATTTCTCTGGAATCAGTTTGTGGACTCTTGGAATCAGGGCCGGCTCCAGGTTTTTCTGGGCCCCGGGCGAAAGAGTCTCTGTGGGCCCCTTTAATACATACCACGATTCATGATGCACAGATACCGCAGAGGAATATATATAAATATAGTACAATGCAAAGATTTCACTTCTTACATTACATGAGCGATATCTATTGTAAATTCCACAATAGCTCAGAAACCAGCGAATCGCTCCACACAGAATACTTGCCCCCATATAAGGCCCCATATGGAATACTGGCCCCCATATTTGGCCCCATATGGAATACTGGCCCCCATATAAGGCCCCATATGGAATACTGGCCCCCATATAAGGCCCCATACGGAATACTGGCCCCCATATAAGGCCTCATACGGAATACTGGCCCCCCTATAAGGCTCCATACGGAATACTTGGCCCCCATATAAGGCTCCATACGGAATACTTGGCCCCTATATAAGGCACCATACAGAATACAGGCCTCCTGTCATGGGTGTGTCACCACGAAGATCGTCGCGACTACACAGCCTGACTTCTCGCAGCTGAGATTTTGGTGCTTTGTGTTTTTTGGTTGTGAGGGAGTTAATTTTCTCTCTCTGTGCTTGAAGAGGCTCAGCCTCGCCCAGCTGCAGTTAATGCTGCAGTATTGGGATTCCTTCAAATACCTGCTGGTCTGATAGGGAAGTTGTCGGTGAAAGCATTTCTTGCAGACCTTCAGAGTGGATCGTTGTTTGGTGGAGTTCGGAGCGAGGAGTATGCGGTGTGGTTTGTTCCCTTCCTCCCTTTATCATTTATCTCCTAACCTGTTGTTGTTCCCTCTGTAATTGTGGTGTTAGTTTTTGTATGCAAGGTGGTTTTTGGTTTTCCCCTTGTACTGTATCATTTGTCTAGTACTGTGTTTTGGGCATTTTCTATCCTGTTCCCCATTGTTGTGATCGGGGTCCTTCTCAGGACTAGATTACTTAGGTTCAGGGATATTCAGGAGTTTAGGGTTACGCTGGCGGCCTGGACCTCTGTACCATTAACAGTACCTCCAGGTTGAGGGATTAGTCAGGGCCCCCGTCTAGGGTCAGCTCAGGCCCCTGACCCCCCTGTACGCTGAGACAGCGTGACATTTTCACCGACCGACAAAAAAAAAAAAAAAATAATAATTTTTTTTCCAACCACCATGGATCCAGTAGCCAGTCTAGCTCGGCAGTTGCAGAGTTTGTCCATGGAGTTGGCGGACGTTAAGTCCAAGGTTTTGTGTCCTCTGGAGCAAGCCAGACCATAACCTAAAGTAGCTCTCCCTGACAGGTTCACTGGGGGGCGGGATAAGTTTTTTGTTTTCCGGGAGGCATGCAAGTTGTACTTTCAGCTGCGGCCTCGGTCATCGGTGAGTGAGGAGCAAAGGGTGGGAATTGTCATCTTGCTCCTACAAGGGGACCCACAATCTTGGGCGTTCTCTATTCCCCCGGGCTCCCCGGCTCTCCAGTCAGTGAATAGGTTTTTCGCTGCTCTGGGACTCGTATATGATGACCCAGATCGGATCTCCCTTGCTGAATCTAAGTTACGTAGGATCCACC